>NW_021147067.1:11955-25000 GCF_002837175.3 Physeter macrocephalus
CACGAACCCGTGTTCCCTGCATCGGCAGGCGGACTCTCAACCACTGCGCCACCAGGGAAGCCCCTATTCAGTGGTCTTTTCCCCAATCCCCCTCCCTGCCACAGTGACTGCTTCCAGCTTTACATCTCAAAGGATGCTATCCATTCTGCAGAGGGAAAGCTATCTCGACCTTCTGCCAGGGTTGGAATTGGGGCACCCAGATCCTGGCTTTTGGCTCCAGTCGTGGCCTGGCCAAGCACTGTTCCTCCCTCATGCCACTGAACTGGACCCAGGTGACCCTCCTCCTCTTACCTCTGTGGCCTTCTAGGTGCTGGTTTGGCAAAAGGCCTGGGGTGTACACTGACTACATCTACCAGGGCCCCATGATCTTGGTCCTGCTGGTAAGAACTTGGGTAGGGGGACAGGAGAGAGGGGCTCAGTGGGGAGGGGCGCGCAGGGCTTACAGTGGACTAAAAGGATCCCTCAGCCTAGAGGTGGCGGGCGAGGGCCAGGAATATGTAAGGGCCCGTGAAGGTGGAGGGAGAGCAGCAGGGGGGCGGAGACCAGACCTGGGACAGCTGAGTCCCTGCCCTGTCCCCCACCTTCCCTCCAGCATCTTGCACACACCCATGCCCAGGCCATCCCACCCGTGTGTCAAATTACAGATCAATTTCATCTTCCTTTTCAACATCGTCCGCATCCTCATGACCAAACTCCGGGCATCCACCACGTCTGAGACCATTCAGTACAGGTAACCAGACCTGCCTCCCCCACCCATGGGGCGCTTCACAGATCCCAGCCTCTGACCCAGGGTATCCCCCCAGGCCTGAGAGTCCCTCCTGAAACCCCAGCTCCCCTTGTCTCAGACATTCCGGGGATCCGCTACAGCCCTCCCCCAGACCCGGTCCTTCTCACCAAGCCAGAGGCCCCAGCCCCCTCCTGGGCGGGCTGTGACTCTGGGCCTCCCCGCTACCTGCCCCCCGCCAGGAAGGCTGTGAAGGCCACTCTGGTGCTGCTTCCCCTCCTGGGCATCACGTACATGCTGTTCTTCGTGACCCCTGGGGAGGACGAAGTCTCCCGGGTCGTCTTCATCTACTTCAACTCCCTCCTGGAATCCTTCCAGGTACAGCCGTCCCCACCCCGACCCCTCGCTCCAGCCCTGACTGTCCCCTGCACCTCTTCGGGTGGGGATTCTTCCAGGCAGGGGCCTGGAGGAGGGGGAGGCTGGGGACAGAAAGGGGTCAGCCCCGGAGCTGGATGGGGCCGCACCTGCCCCTGTCCCTTGACCCACCTCCTCCCTCCATGCCAGGGCTTCTTCGTGTCTGTGTTCTACTGCTTCCTCAACAGCGAGGTAAGGACCTGGGGCCCCAGGACTCGGGACGGCAGGAGGCCTGCTGGGACCAGAGACTGTCTGTAGCCTCCTGCCCGAGGTGGCAAGCCCACTTCTTTGCTCTCATAGGCAGTAGGTGCTCTCATAGCCAGAAGCCGGGGCTCCCGTCTCATCAATGAGTCTGTGAAATGGGCTGTTGAAAACCAGGAAGCTGAGCCCTAGGACAAGGGGTGTATGTAGGTTGAGGGCAGGAGATGTGTATGGGTTGAGGGTAGAGATTCTGCGTGGCAAAGGCCATATGGCACCTTTGGGTGGATTTGAGAAAGGTACCCCTTGCTCAGAACGCTTGAGAAAATTGTCCTAACAAATATGCAGATCAACAATGCTGATGATGTGGCTGTTGCCACCTCCGACGTGGCCGCCTGTGCGCGGCTCCCCTGTAGAGCTGCTTGTGGAAGCCCTGGGGGAGGGAGGGGGAGTCCTGAAACCCGGGCTCAGACCTTATGCTCTGCTCTGTGCCCACAGGTCCGCTCTGCCATCCGGAAGAGGTGGCGCCGATGGCAGGACAAGCACTCGATCCGCGCCCGCGTGGCCCGCGCCATGTCCATCCCCACCTCCCCCACCCGTGTCAGCTTTCACAGCATCAAACAGTCCACAGCAGTCTGAGCTGGAGGGCCGTGGACTGGCCCCCAGGATCCATGGCTGGGGAGATGGTCGCCAGGCTCAGCTGGCCGCCCTGTCTGTGGAGGGGACCAGCTCCCTCCCACACCCTGTACCCCCAGGAGTAGCTGGCACTGAGAGCCCGGGAGGCCCCTCCCGCACCCCCAGCTGAGCAGGAGTTCCAGGCCTCTGAGAGCAGTCTGGGCCACGGGTTGAATGGAAGATAACCTATACGCCTGTGCTGGGCCCAGGGCCTCTGGCTCCCCTTTGCCCCAAGAATGGAACAGAAATGGAGTGGAGATGGAGAGCAAGGAATCCAAAGCAGCATGTGGGTCCCTCCAAGAGGTGTTTTTTTCCAGAGCACAAGATGGCAGCCCATTGGAGACCCTGGGATGTCCTCAGCGACTGTGGGGGGCCAGCCGCTCCTCCAGGAGCATCATGGGAAACTCTTGTGACAGCATTCAAGCCACCGTGATGATGCCTCCAGGCCTTAGCAATGCTTTCCAACACCACTGGGAACCAAGGCCATGTTGTCAGAAGCCCTGCAGACATTGTTAGAAATCCGGTGGCATCATCAGACATCAGGCCACATCGCCGAGATCCTCCCCAGCCACCAGAAATTCATGTGACCCTGTGGCACTGCCACCAGAAATGCCCTGCCTTGCTGCCTTGCACCCTTGGACCTTTACTACCCCACAGCCCACATGGGTTCCCCCTCCTTAACCTCCTGCCCCAGGTGCCTCCCCCTTCGTGAGATGATGGGGAGGTGGGAGGGTGACAGAGTGTCCTTGAGCAAAAGCCAGTGTGTGCCCCAGCCAAAGCCGGCCTCCCTTTGAGGGGCAGAGAATACTTGGGGCCACCAGCCTGCTGTTTTCAGTGACCTGGCCTCTGGGGCAACCCCTCTACTGGTCAAAGGGACCCTGTGGCCCTTGGATGACCTCGTTGGGCAGCGTCATTAGCTAAGCAAAGATAGCAGAGGATGCGGCACTCAGCCCCCCTCTGCCTCAAGTTCCCCAGAGCAGGACAAGTGGCTCTTGGGGCAACCAGCCAGCTGACCGCTTACACCCCTGGTAAGGAAGGACCCAGCCACATCCAGAGATACTGGACAGCCAGAGCAGGGCTTTGGGGGAGTGGGGTGGCTAGTGTAAATAATAATATTTATCTTTCAACCAGCACTTGTGAAGCCTGGTATGTGCTAGGGCTGGGTAGGGAGGGCACCACAAAGAAATGGAGGCCACTTTCAGCCTTTAGGGCCACCGTGTGGTTGGGGAACCAATGGCACTCAGACACACGCCAATGATGGGGCGCTAGGGGAGCCCCTGAGGTCCAGGAGAGGACGTAGGAGAAGGGCATGGGTCTGCGGTGACCAGGTAAGGGCAGCTTTTGTAAGGGGGCGAGTTGTAGGGAGAAGGTGGAGGACACCACGGGCCGGGCACAGCTTGAGCACAGGTGAGTCAGTGAGACCAGGCCGAAGTGTGTCCCAGCCCCAGGGGAGGAGATAAGCTGGGAACAGGAAGGAATTAGGAAGCAGGGGAGGCCGAACAGGCTTGAATGCTGTCTTAGCATGGAAACCCCAGAAGCATACCAAGAGACAAGGCTTCGAGAACCAACTCCAGGGTAGGGGCGCACACGCCCACCACCGTGGGCAGCTGCAGCCAGTCCTGCTGCGGAAGCTGGGAGAGCCGGGTGGGACCCACACCTGCGTCGTCCCACCCGAGGGGCGAGGGATGTGTGTCCACCAGCTCCTGGGGGGTGGTAATTCCCTGCACCTCCTGCAGAGGCCGGGAGAGTGCCGGGCACAACGTGGGCCACGTCCTCGGGGCAGGAGGTGGTTGGGACACAGAAGCTCCACCCAACACACTCAGGCCGGGGCCTTGCCTCTGAGTCTCTGACCCGGAAAGAGGGCCACACGGGGTGGGGGCGGTGTATGCACGAGTGCGTGCGCACACGTGTGCACACGGGTGCGTGTGCTATCAGGACACCGGGACGGACAGATGACCGCGGTGCTGGGAGCCCCGAAGCTTCTGCTGGGGGAGGAGAGGTCCAGTGGGTGAGGATCTGGCTGCTCCCAGAGGGAGGAGCTGGGGGTGTCCCTGAAGGCCATGTGGGGTACCCTGCTCTGCTAACTCCCCAAGCGCTGTCCCCTTAAGGTGGGAGATGGGGGGACCAGCTGAGCAGAGGAAGCCGTGAGAAGAGGACCAGGGGCACCAAGACGGAGACATGCTGACAGCTTCCAGAGCAGCTGGGGTGGGACGGCCGCATAAAGGGTCCTAGCTGACAAGACGGACCAGAAGTGACTTGAGTCTCAGATGGCCACAAGTGAGGCACCTTTCTCAATGTTGCCTTCCACCCAATGAAGGAGAAGTGAGAAAGCAAGGCATTTCACGGACAATGTTGGGATGTGGGGGGCTGGGGACATCGCAAGGACAGAGGAGCCTGAGAGGGGCTGGGGGTTTTATAGGCAAGGGGTCTTGAAGGGGCCGAGCTGGGGCGGTGCCCCTTTTCCTGCTTGTGCCTCCGGGCTGTTTTAGCTGACGGGCACCCTTCGCCCGCCTACTGTGCGCTCAGCTCTGTGGGCCGGGGGAGGCAAGCAGCACGCCCAGGACGTACGCCAGCAACAGGCTGCAAAGCTCAGAGCTGCCGGCTCTGGAAGGTCGTGGGAGGACATCCAAGGCGGGGTTGGTGGTCATCACAGAAGCTGCAAGGGGTCCCTGGGCCATGGGCGCTGTTTCAGATGAACCTCAGGATCCCTCTGGTCCAGAGACTGTAAGGGTAGAGGGGCTGCTGAAGCACAGCTGGAAACAACTGGGCTGCAAAGAACTGCAGCCCCACCTGCCAGGGGCAGGTGTGCCGAGTTTAGCCCTTCCGTGGGCTGCAGGGCTGGAGTCAAGGCAGGCCCCCGATGGGATTTCTAAGGGTCATTCTGCCCTGAGCTTCGACTTGTGAGTGGGTGGGAAGGGAGGTCCCTTGGGGCTGGGGCTGTGTGATGGGCCAACAGACACACATGTCACCCCACTGTGAGACAGGCCCCTCTCTCAAGCTGGGAAGAATTTTTCTCCATGCCACACTCAGAGGCTGCAGTTCCCTAAAAGTTCCCCCACCTGAGCCCTTTTCTCCTCGGGTCCCTCCCTCATGGGCACAGATCACCAGTACAGGAAAAACCACCCTGTGGGGTTTGGGTTTTCCAGTTCTGGCTCCACCCTCCCTGAGTGTGAAGGTATAGCCCCTGCTTTGGGGTCCTCGGCTTCCCCCGCAAGGCATCCTCAGTCCCCCTGCTGCTGATGGGACCCAGCCTGGGACCCTGACAGACACCCTGGGACCTGAAGTCAGAGCAGAGGGTGCAGATCAAGGAGGGAGAGAGGTTTTGGAATCCAGATAATAATTAATTGAGGACATTTGTAGATTGCTTTGCAAGCCACAAAATCCTTTATAACATTCACGGAAGTAGGGAACAGAACCAGCCCATTTTACAGCCGAGAAAACTGAGGCCAAGCGACTCCCCTGAGATCAAAGCTCTCTGGCTCCAAATCCAGGCCTCTTTCTACCCATCAGTTGACTGAAGTCACTGGGCTTGGGTTTGGGGAGGCCAGGACTGATGAAGCAGCTCTGGGGGGAGGGGACAGCGAGGAAGCCTCGGGGTTTCAGATCGGGGACGTGTCCCAGGCAAAGATGGAACCGGCCCAAAGACGGCCCGGCCAGTGTCTGGCTGCTGAGCCCAGCTGGGTGGGAGCGATGAGGGTTCTGTACATCCAGCAACCCGTTCCCCACCTTCCCAACATCCTGCACCCCTCCACTCCTTAAAATGATGCTTAACTGCAAACAGTACAGCCCAGGTCACCAGAAGCTTCTGTGGGTCTCCCTGCCCAGCCCATGCGAGGATGGCATTGGCCTCCAGCTCAGGGGTCTCTCAAGCTCATCTCATCCAGCCCCCTGACTTCAAACTGACCTGCCCACCCTTGGTTCAAACAGAGGGGGTGCTTCCTACATTTCAGCAATACTATCACTGAGCTCTCACCGGGAGCCTCCTTGCTACGCCCCTTACACGCTGATCTCATCTACTCTTCATACCACCCTGTGAGGAAGGAGCTGTTATCCCCGTTTAACATATGGGGAAAGTGCTGCCCAGAGAGGTTGAGACGTGCCCAGCAGTGGCATGGCTGGATGTGAACCCAGTCTGGCCTCACTTGGCCCCCACGGCGTTTAACCCCTGTGCAGCGGGACTTCTTTGTAGAGTTCTCCTCCCTGACCCACTGCTCCCTCCAATCCTCTTCCTACGGAAATTCTTCAGTTTCTCCGATTTTGTGGACGAACGGTGTTCAGAGACGAAGCTGGACGCAGGAGTCTGTGCCCGCCAAGCGTGGCCTCAGGTGGGCCCACTGCCTAACCAGCCAGCCCAGCCTCCAGGCCAATCCCAGGCTGCCTGCCTCCCGGCGTCCCCAGCCCTGTCCCTGCTCCATTTCAGAACATCACCTCCTCTTTCCTACCTTCCACGGCCCCACTACCCCTGCAGATCCTGCTGGGCAGGCTTGGGTCAAGAGAGGCCTGGAGCAAGTATAGTTTTCAAAGCTCTCAGTGTGTTGAAAACACCGATGAGATCATCATTTGGAAATAACTCCAGAGACCACTTTTGGCCACCAGGCTGCCACCCACCCCCTCTGCCCCTCCAAGGGGTCCAGGACAGATGCCTGCTGCCCGGCCTCATTGCCCACTGGTCCAAGGCAGGTGGGGTCAGAAGCAGCGTGCTCCTGCCTCTCTTGCTTTCATTACTGGGGTCCCGGGGGAAGGAGAAGATGGTAATCTGGTCCCTTCTCGGCGTCTGTACCATCTCTAGAACACGCAGCTAGGACAGATCTGGGCCAGGAAACAAGGGCAGTGCATGGGCCCGGTGAGCTGGGCGCCATCCCATACTTCCTGAGCAACCCCACTGGGCTGAGACCCATTGCCCGGGACCTGCTGCCCTCTCTGCCCTGAGTGGATAAAGATAAGTCTTCCAGGTGCCGCCTACATCCCCAAACAGAAGGCAGAGACACTGCCCCTGGCCTGCCCTGGGCAGCGACCCTGAGAGCCCAGGCCATAGCTAAGGGGGGCAGTGGGGAAGGAACAGAAGCTGGAGATCAGGGGGATGCCCTCAAGGAAAGGGGTGGAATCTGGGGAGGGCGTAGGGGACAGTGGGTGATGCAGAGTCTTAGAGCAGAAACACAGCCTGGGGAGTGGGCATGGGCCACTTGTATGACTGAGCCTACCAGGGCATCCTGCAGGGCGTTGTCAGGGCACCAGCAGCCACAGAGAGGAGCAGTTCCATGGCTGGGTGCTGGGGGCTGGTGCTGGCAGGTAGGATGGGGGGATCTGGGGAAACAGCAATTGGACAGACGCCCAAAAGCCTTCTGTGAGCTGGGTCCCAGGAAGAGCCTCCAAGGAAATGAGCCTCCAGAGAATTCGTTGAGCCCAGGCCACCAGGAGCCTAAGGGTAGATCGGGGTGGGGGAGAGGCAGGAGCAGGCTCGGGGGGGCGGGGCGTGTTTTTGAACCCCAAATGGGGGCATATGCTGGTCTGATTGGGTCCAGAAGAATTACAGTGAGGCCTATCCTGAGCACAGTGCCCCTGGAGGGGACCGGAGTTGCTCCTTGTTTTGTTCCTTTTTAAAATCGTGGTAAAATACACACAATATAAAACTTACCATTTCAACCGATTCAACATATTAAATACCCTCACAATGTTGGGCAACCATCACCTCTATCCAGTTCCAGAACTTTTTCATCACTCCCCATCCCCCCTTCCCCCAGCCTCCAGCCACCACCAACCTGCTTTCTGTCTCTATGATTTGCCTATTCTGGATATTTCATAAAAGTAGAGTCATGTGATATTTTGTCCTTTTGTGTCTGGCTTCTTTCCGTTGCTTAATGTTTTCAAGGTTCATCCACGCTGTAGTGTACATCAGAACTTCATTCCTTTGTAGGGCAGAATGATACTCCATTGTACGGGTGGACTACACTTTCTTTATCCATTCATCAGCTGAAGGACATTTGGGTCCTTTTCATCTATTCCAAGTTATTGTGAAGAGTGCTGCTACAAACATTCAAGTACAAGTTTTTGTTTGAACACCCGTTTTCCATCCTTTTGGGTATATGCCCAGGAGTGGAATTGCTGGGTCGTGTGGTAACTTTCTGTTTAACTTATCAAGGAACTTCCAGGTGTTTTCCACAGTGACTGTACCATTTACAGTATTCCCGCCATCAACATAAGAGAATCCCAATTTCTCCACATCCGTGCCCAAACCTGTTATTATCTGTTTTATTTTATTTTTTTATAATACTACCCCAGTAGGTGTCTTAGTCATTGGTTTTTTAAAAGACCCAGAGACTTCTCTGGTGGCACAGTGGTTAAGAATCCGCTTGCCAATGCAGGGGACACGGGTTCGAGCCCTGGTCCGGGAAGATCCCCCACGCCGCGGAGCAACTAAGCCCGTGCGCCACAACTACTGAAGCCCGCGTGCTGCAACTACTGAAGCCTGTGCTCCTAGAGCCCGTACTCCACAACAAGAGAAGACACTGCAATGAGAAGCCCGCTCACCGCAACGAAGAGTAGCCCCTGCTCGCCACAACTAGCGAAAGCCCACCCACAGCAATGAAGACAAAACAAAGAACAGGGCCTAGAGTCTCCTGGATGTGGTGGAGCTGTCCTTGGAGGTAGGGCCTGAAGGACAAGAACGGGCAGCGGGTGAAGCCTTGGGTCAGAGATCAGAGCTACAGTCTAGCCGTCAGGGAGACGGGCAGGCCCCAGGCAGTTCCCTGGACAGGGCAAGACCTAAGGGTCATGTCCAGTGTGAGGGCTGGATCTGGAAACCGGGGCTGGGGCCCATGGGGTGGGCTTCTCTGAGCCTCGGTTTACGCATCCGTGAAGTGGGGGTATTCAGGTAAGTTTGAGCTGCTGTAACAAAGAGACTCATAATAAGCCGGTGGCTTAAGGAAGATAATGTATGTAACAGTCCAGGGTGAGCATCCCATGCTCCGTGCAGACATCCAGGGACCTGGTTCCTTTCACTCCCTTTCTCCCCATCCCTTGGAACAACGCCCTCCTCTCCATAGCCAATGGCCTGTCCATGACTGATTTGTGAGAAAAGGAAAGGGATGGACGAGGAGCCCCACAGTCTCTGTCCGGGTCCCTGAGGGACTCACATCATTTCTGCTCAATTCCATTGGTGAGAAATGGCCACGTGGCCATTCCTAAATCCAGGGGAGTCTGGGAATAAAGTTCCAGTCACGTGCCTGCCCAAAGGGGCATGCTTTAAAAGACAGCTCGCAGCCTCGTGCTGGATGGGTGTAGTAATACCTCCTTGCGGGGTGCTGTGAGTACAGGTGAAGAACCTGGCACTTAGTAAGAGTTCAATAAAAGTGCACAAGATCACTGAGGTCAGGGCTCCCAGGGGCCTTGGAAACTCTCTGGTCTAATGTCCTCATTTCTCTGCAGTTAAAGAAACAGGCACAGAGAGGAGAGGCCTCTGCCCCGGTCGCCCAGTGTGTAAGGGGCAAAGTGGGTCCAGAATCCTGTCTGGGATCCTCCACCCCATCCTCTCACCTCTCGTTTCAAATTAGCTGGTCCAGCTCCACTGGGAGCTAGGCAACGTATGGGGACCCAGGTGACCTCTCCACCCAGAGGCAGGGTTGGGGGACAGGATCCTGAGAGGCCGCACAGCTTTGTGACTAGGTAGGTGTGGCCCTGGTTTCCTGGACAGAAGACAAAGCTGCTGCTCTGTGACAGAGGGCCACACCCAGCCCCGAGAGGGGGCAGTGGGCTGTGGGCCGCTGCCCCACTGGGACGCAGCAGTAGGTGCCTGAGGAGGATGGCGTGCCTGGGCCTCCTCCTCCTCCTCCTCCTCCTCGTCCTCGTCAGCGCCACGGCCCGGGGGGAGTATGCTGTGGTCCACGTGGTGTCGGACAACTGGAGCAAAGACTACTGCGTCCTGTTCCGCTCGGACTATGTCACCCTGCCCCGGGACCTGCACCACGCCCCACTCCTGCCCCTGCACGATGGCACCCAGGCACCCTGGTGCCCGGGCGAGGACTCCTCCCACCAGGCCCACCCCGGCTCCCCCAGCCAGCGGCCCCTCCGCCAGACCACCGCCATGGTCATGAGGGGTAACTGCAGCTCCTACGCCAAAGGCTGGCTGGCCCAGGCCCGAGGAGCCCACGGGCTGCTCGTCGTGAGCCAGGTCAGCGGCCAACGGCGCTCAGACAGCACCCCGGCGACCCAGGACCGCCCCAAGCCCCTGCCAGACCTCACCATCCCCGTGGCCGAGCTCCACCACACCGACATGCTCGACATCCTCAGCTACACCCATGGTGGCGCCGGGGTCCGCGTGGCCTTGTACGCACCCGCAGAGCCCGTCCTTGACTACAACATGGTGGTCATCTTCATCCTGGCTGTAGGCACCGTGGCCGTGGGCGGCTACTGGGCCGGGGTGACCGAGGCCGACTGGCTGCAGTGGCGCCTGGCCCAAGGGGGAGGGGGCCCTGGCGGTCACAACCAGCAGGAAGCAGTGGCGGCCCAGCAGGGGCCCGAGGAAGAAGACGCAGCAGCGGACCTCACGGCGGCCGTGACGGGCGCAGGGGTCACCATGTCCTCCTCCATCACGCTGCCGCTCTACTTCTTCTACGACTGCTTTGTCTGTGTCACGATCGCCATCTTCAGCCTGGGCGCCAGCACCGGCCTCTACAGCTGCCTGGTGCCCCTGGTGCACCACCTGCCCCTGCAGCAATTCCGGTGGCTCCTGCCCGGCCGCCGGGCCTGTCTGCAGCTGCCCCTGCTGCTGCTGGCCGGCCTGGGCCTGGTGGTGACGGTCCTCTGGGTCGCCTACCGCAACGAGGACCGCTGGGCGTGGCTCCTGCAGGACACGCTGGGCGTGGCCTACTGCCTTTTCGTCCTGCGGCATGTGCGCCTGCCCGCCCTCAAGAGCTGTGCCTCCTTCCTGCTGGCCCTGGTGGCCTTTGATGTCTTCTTCGTCTTCGTCACACCCCCGCTCACCAGGACCGGCGAGAGCGTCAGGGTGGAGGTAGCCTCGGGCCCGGCAGACCCCTTGAGCCTCCAGAGGCTGCCCATGGTACTCAAGGTGCCCCGGCTGAGCTTCTCGGCCTTGACCCTGTGTGGCCGGCCCTTCTCCATCCTTGGCTTCGGTGACATCGTGGTCCCCGGCTTCTTGGCGGCCTACTGTCACCGCTTTGACGTGCATATCCGCTCGCGGCAGGTCTACTTCGTGGCCTGCACCGTGGCCTACGCTGTGGGCCTGCTGGTCACCTTTGCTGCCATGGCGCTCACGCAGGTGGGCCAGCCCGCCCTGCTCTACCTGGTGTCCAGCACCCTGCTCACCAGCCTGGCCGTGGCTGCCTGCCGCCAAGAGCTCACCCTCTTCTGGACTGGCCAGGGCAGAGCCAAGACCGCCGCCCGGCCGGTGCCAGGGCTCTGCGGTGCCCCTTCAGTTGACTCCGGGCAGAAGCGGAGGCGCGCGGCAGATGTCCACAGAGCCAGCGAGCTTGAGGGGGGCACCGAGCGCCTGGCAGGGGACTTAGACAGCCAGCTCGGGAAGGATACGGCTCAGATCGTCACCATATCTGAGGATGAAGCCACCAGTCCTGAAGGCCACAGTGACAGCTCTGAGGGCTGGGGTGACGCCAACCTGGAGGCTGATGAGCTGCCCTGTACCCACCCTGGGGCCTCAGAGGAGCTGACACCACAGATGCCGCCGCCCTCGGAGCTGGGCCACACCCACGCCCAGGCCCAGGCCCACGATGCTGGCCTGCCCTGGACGGGGCTCCACGAGAAGAAGGGCCTGAAGGTAAAGAAGAGCATGTCGACCCAGGCTCCCTTGTGAACCGGCGGCCCTGGGACTTGTGCCTCTAGACTACTGCAGAGCAAAGCCATGTGTGGCCAAAAGAAATCGGGGCATTAAAGATATTCCACATCTACCCAATGGAGCCTCTTTGTTTGTTAGGACCGTAAGAAAGCAGCAACCACGGAGTAAGTCCATGCAGAGACTGGAGGGTCCTTAGGACAGGCCCCATCTCCCCCTGCCGCCCAGCCCCGGACTCAATGCCCATCTTCTTCTCATGCTCAGGTCCAGTTGAACGATTACTCTTCCCTGATCACACCACGTTCTCTCCCTCTCTCTTTGCACATGCTTTTCTCTCTGGCTGAGATACCCTTCCCATCCCAGACAGATATACCACAGCCCAGCTCCCTCACTCATTGGAGCATTTCTAAGCAGCCTTCAAGTGTCAGCTCACTACCACCCTTCCTGCTGAGCATCCCTGGTCTAGGCCTCCTGGACAGCGACACCACGCCCAGCGTGTGCCTGCTGTCATCCACCGGCTGCATCCACAGACATCAAGTATGCGCCTACTGTGTACACCACCCTGTGGTGGGCACAGAGGGAGACTGCTGTCCAGCTGGGGGAAGGGTGGGGGATGGAGAACAGACAAGAAGCAACTTGAGAATCATCTCAAAACGGGGATGGAGAGGTTGGAGCCGGAGTGGAAGAATTTAGGAGACCACGGCTCTAGTTCCCGTGCTTCCTTCCCCGACCCTGGATGATGGACCAATCTCTTAACCCCTTTGAGGTTCAGGAGTCTCAGCTTCCAAATGGGACTTTATACCATGTCCGCCTGGAGGCAGGGGCATGGACAAAATGACCTCTTGAGGACCCCACAGTTTCTTTAGTTTTATGGTGTGTTTATGTGTTGCTTAAGCAGAGCAAACAAACTCTGGGGTGAGGGAAGGCTTCCGGAGGAGGAGGCTAGGTGGGAGGGGCAGTGTGGAACCAGCAGCCTACTGGCAATTCCAGCTCCACCACTGACCCGTCCTGTGTCACTGAGCAAGTGATTTAACCTCTTAGTGCCTCGGTTTTCTCACCTGTAGAATGGGATAATAATAGGACCTACTGTGGGGGTTTGGGGGAGGTTTGACCGCATTGGCTTATATACGAGGACTGACACAATGCAAGTAGGGAAATCGATATGAATGTTAGCTCTGTGTGTATTACTCCCCTCTGTGAAAGGAGCTGAAAGAATCAAATCCAACTCCCAC
>NW_021147068.1:0-22313 GCF_002837175.3 Physeter macrocephalus
GGGAGTTGGAGCCGTGGGGGGGGGGGGTCCTTCTCCAACGTCCTGTAGACCCACAACAGACCAGCCCCCTCCTCATTCCCCTCTCTCCCTCACTTTTGACCAGAGCGCACCTACCCCTCTTCCCCCCTGTGTTCTTAAGAAGTTGCCCATTAGTTTGATGGGGCTGTTCTCAGATGGGGGGAGACAGAGCCACCTGGGGGAAGCTGGGTAAGGGCCTCAGTCCTCCGTGCAGCCCATGGCTCTGGGGACATGGGTGGCAAACACAGCCCTATCCCCGCACCCCCAGTGGCCGAAGCCGGTGGCTTCCACCTATGTTAGAGGAAGCCCTCCTGTCTTCGACTCAGCCAGCCCCAGGCTGCCCTTTCTTCCTGGGAGAAGTGATTGGTGTTTCTGTGGTGGCAGCTGGTGGCTTCAACCTCCTGTTAGCGCTGCTGGCTGGGCTGAGGAAGCTCTTGTCAAGGAGGATTATTTTTCCTTTTCTGTTTTGCCACGTTGCTCATTCTTCAGGTGTCTAGGTCAAAAGCAATCTCGGACAGTGGGCCACTGGGGCCCAAGGGGCTGCCCCGTGGGTCTCAGAATCCCTTGCCCAGCTTGGCAGCCTGGAATTCTGAGCCCGGCTGCCTCTGGCTGCCATGGCCCATCTCACAGTGCGAAGTCAGGGATTTCCTCAGGACTTCATGCAGTCGGGCCCAGGTTTCCCTTGTCCTCACCAGGGAGTGGGGAGCTGCCTGGTGCAGCCACCGCCTCGATGCTTTACATATACTTTTCTCATTTAATCGTCACAGCAACCTTGTACTTCGAGACCCCATTATCCCCATTTTATTGGAAGCCGGGGCTCAGAGAAGTGAGATAACATGCCCATGTTACACTGTAAGTGGCTGAGCTGGGAGCCATGCAGATCTGATTGATCCGAAAACTATGGTCTCCCCATTACGCACCCCTGCTCCTCAGCAAGCACAGCCCAGAAGGTGAGAATCTGATGGGGCTCCCACTTGCTGCCAGACCCTGGCTCTGCCTCCTGTAAAACTGAGTTCTGTGTTCTTGCTTTTCCCCCCTTCAGATTGTAAAATAATCAAGGACAAGCCTTACAGCTTGCTCATCTTTGTGCTTCGTAACTCTTAGCTCAGTTGGGTACCTGATAAAAGTTTGCTGAATCAAACAAACATCTTCCCAACTTCTTTTATGTGGAATTTTCCTGAAGTCTTCCTTAGCTCTGTATTCCTGTTCTCAACAGCAAGGCTTTGTCCTTCAGCCTCACCGCCATGGTGGGCTTAGAGTTGATGGGGGAAAGGGAAGAGGTGAGGTCGGAAAACGGCACTTTACAGAGAGTGTATCTCCCTGTAAAGCAGGGTAGATACACCTCTGCATTTTAAAGAAACTGAACATGGTTTCAGAAAATGATCTGAAGTTATCATTTCAGGCCAGTTTTAGCTTCATTTCTGTTTGATCTTCAGTTAGCTCTGCCTCTGAAAGGTTTACTTTTTTTCTGGTCCACAGCATCCTCAGTAAATAATGATCTGGAAGCAATTTCTTTAAACATACTAGGGGAGCAGTTAGGTGGGGATTCTCTTTCAACAGTTAATACCATTTTCATAATGTGAATAAACACTGTAATATTTTAGTGAAAGAACATAGCTCTGGAGTCAGAAGTCAGGGGTTTGAATCACCCCCTCCCAACTAACTTGCTTGGGGTAACTTTTCTGAACCTTTCCTTCCCCATCTGTAAAATGGGATTGAAAATAATACCTGCCCTTCCTATGTCCCAGACCTTCGTGAGGAGCAAAAGAGACAATAGGAAAGCATTTTTTTTTTTTTTTTTTTTTTTTTTTTTTTGCGGTACGCGGGCTTCTCACTGCCGTGGCCTCTCCCGTTGCGGAGAACAGGCTCCGGATGCGCAGGCTCAGTAGCCATGGCCCACGGGCCCAGCCGCTCCGCGGCATGTGGGATCTTCCCGGACCGGGGCACCAACCCGTGTCCCCTGCATCGGCAGGCGGACTCTCAACCACTGCGCCACCAGGGAAGCCCAGGAAAGCATTTTAAGTATGCGATATAAATTGCTGTTTGGTAAATTTGCATTTTGTGTGTTAGTTTCTTTTAAATCAGGGCTACAGTGTAGCTTTGCTCCTTCCTCGAATTCTTTGGGGGTGAATTAGCTCTTGCTGGAGCATCTGGTACACTGGTGACACACAAAGTCCCCAGAGGGTGTGAATTGGGTCCGAAGGGGGAGAGACAGAGGGAGATTCTTATCTGGGGAGGGCAGGGAACACTCTTTGTGCTTAGGGCAGAGGCGATGTGGGATGAAACAGAGTTAGATTTGTGTAATCCAACCTTGTCAGACACCACAGCCAGCTCTTTAAAAAAAAAAAAAAAAAAAAAAAAAGCCTTTTACTAGTTGGGCCTCTCTAGGCAAGAGGCTGATCCTATCACATCAAGTACATCTTTAGACCTGGCCAGACATCAGTTGTTCCTGGCTTCAGACAAGTGGGTTATCTTGCAAGGCTGACTTTTCTATAGTCAGTCCAGCGTGCTTGTTGAATACCTACTATGTGCCCTACGTGTTCCCTGTTATCCAGGACGAATGATCTGGGTGTTCAGTTACAGTGCCTTGTGCACAGGGGCAATGACTCAAACACTTGTCAACTGACTACCTCCATCCCCTGACCACAGAAAGAAAGTGGGACTGAAGGAAGAACCCTAGATCTCTCATGCTTGGTTGTGCTCTCCTAACTGAAGAGAATGTTTTTTATCCACCACGTTAGGGCCCCTTCCCTTGGGGCGTTCACCTCTATTCTTTCCTTCCACGTCTTGGTCCTACCCTCTCGGCTCTGAATTTGAGAGCTCTGGTGTAAGCTTAAATTCCCATCAGCTTCCTACATCCTGAACCCCAGACTCCTACCCCTGAGGTTACCCTGGCTATGCATTCTGGGAACCCCCATTCTTTGCAGGTTCCCAAACTTTGAGGGGTCCCAAGCCAGCCTGGGAGAGCTGAGCCTTGCTCCAGGGGTCTGCACCCACTGATCTCAGTCTATGCACTGGGTGCTGTGCCAGGTGCCTGAGAGTCAGAGGCCAAGCGTACCCGTTCCTGGCTCCCCCTTCCATCTCCCCTTCTCCCCCACACCCTCTCCTGGAAGGATCCACGTGCTGTGGTGTTTCGGTGTCTTTGTGTACCTCGTCCTGTTCGGTGAATGTTGATTTCCTTCCTTCTTAACTGTTTCTCTCCCTGGCCTCCCTTCAAGACCTTTTTATTTCCTTTCTAGTCAGGCACTTTTGTTTAATTTTTTTAAAAAATATTTTATTTATTGTTGTTCCTCAAAAAGCAAGGCATTCTTTGATTCTCTTGCTATGTGGCAATTTGGTTTCCTTTCAAAAAAGGGCCTTCTGGGGGCTGCTCTGTGGCAGGAGAAGGCTGACTGGGGTATGTGTGGCATTGCGTGTGCTCACAGAAAGGGTCTCTGGGGCAGTAGATGGTTTCCCAGGCCCTGTTCTTGCTGGTCGCATGGCTGCCAAGGCAGCCAGCTTGACCCTGTACTAGGCAGCCTGTCCTCCAGGCCCACCCAGATCCTCCGCCAGGCTGACCGGATTCAGTTGTTGGAGCTCTGAGTTATAGTCCTGAAGGTAATTGTGGATGACAAACTCCGAATCACCAAACCTTAGGGTTGGAAAGCACCTCAGTGGTTTCCAAATGCCTGTCTGTGGCCTGGCTGCCTCAGAAGCACCTGGGCAGGATTTACCTCCAGGTTGGCCAAGTCCTTACTCTGGTGGGAGGGAGGGAAAGAAACTAAAGAAAATACCAAATCATGAAATGTTTTCTTCTAGGCTATAGGATCATGAGTGATTTTATTTTCTCTTCTTTAATTTCTTGTATTTTCCAATTTTTCTACATTACTTTTATGACTAAAATGGACAATACATGCTACTTCTGATTTTTAAAAAATGTCACTCAGGGAGCATGTTCAATACACAAATTCCTGGGCCCCTTCCCTGAAGATTCTGCCCCAGTTGGTCTGGGTGGGACCTGGGGACTCTGTATTTACAATAGCACCTCAGTAGATTCTGTGATGCAGTCGGGTGTGGGAACCACTGATGTAATACTGCACCTGCACTTCACCTGTAAGGAGAGTGAGGACTCGGACAGGTGGTGGGAGACCCCAGCCTACCAGTTCCTCTGATTCCTGGCCCGGGGAGCCACCCACTGCCCAGAGTGCCTTCCTGGATGATTCAGGAGCCCGGAGGCCTGTCCCAGGCAGAGGCACAGAACCTACGTCCTTCCTGAGGCTGGGCCTGTGTGCACCTAGGCCTGTCTGTGTCTCCCAGCAAGACCTCAGCCTTCCAGTCTGACAGCACTGTCTGGCCCACAACTGCGTCTAGGTTCCCCAACACCCACAATGATTGGAGTAAGAATGCTTTCTTGCCTCATCCCCTGAGACCTCAGGGCCCAGGAAGTTACCCAAGCAGCAGGTGGCCTCCATGAGGGGAATGTGGGGAGAAACTGAGGCATACAGGGATGGGATTGGTCCAGGCCCCAAATAACCGAGTTGTGATCTCCCTTCCTTGGCCCTTGAGCTGTTTTGAGACAATTTAGAGAAGGGGAGGATGGAGAGTCTGCTTGGGTGTAAAGAAAGGTATATGGTGGCGCTTGGAGCATAGTAGGAATGGGTAAGGACATTGCCCTAGGGCCAGGTGATCTGGATTTAGCCCAGTCCCTGCCACTTGCTAGCTATGTGGCCAAGTTACCTAACTCTTTGAATGATCTCATCTGTAAAATGGGCATGATAATACATACCTGCGTCATAGGGTTGTTGAGAGGACCAAAGGAGTTTAATGTGTATAGACCAGTCCTTCTTCTACTCTAATGTGTCTTACAGTTGCCTGGGCATCTTGTTAAAAATGTGCATTCTGGGACTTCCCTGGTGGCGCAGCGGTTGAGAGTCCGCCTGCTGATGCAGGGGACGCGGGTTCGTGTCGCGGTCCGGGAAGATCCCACATGCCGCGGAGCAGCTGGGCCCGTGAGCCATGGCTGCTGAGCCTGCGCGTCCGGAGCCTGTGCTCCGCAACGGGAGAGGCCACAACAGTGAGAGGCCCGTGTACCGCAAAAAAAAAAAAAAATAATAATGTGCATTCTGATTCAGTAGATCTACATTTCTAATAAGCTCCAGCTGATGCTGAAGCTGCTGGTCCGTGGACCACATTCTGAGAAGCAAGGATGTAAAACACAGAACCTGACACGCTCAATTTACAGTTACTGTTAGGATCATGGTTGTTATTGTTACTTGGCCTTTTCAAACAGGCACCCGAGGAGCCTCGGAATTCCAGCAGACTGGCCTCCCCAGAGACCAGTCTTTTCCTGGATTTTCCTCGTATTCCACCCTATGACCTTTGCACCTGTCCTGGGTAGCAGCTGGGGGGAGGGGGTGCTGTGCCCAGCTGCTGCAGGCAGGCCTGAGTCTTCAGGTTTGCAGCTGAGTCCATTTTCATGCTGCTTTACCCTAACCAGATTTTGTTAAGCCGGGTGTGTTTCCTCTTTTTACATGTCTTTGTTTACAAAACATGAGGAAGCCATCAGTCTCCCCAGTTGCAGTCTGCCAGGCCTCCGCTGTGGCACACCCCGATTTCCCTTCCCCTCCGAGCAGGAGCCATGCCTCCCACTTTCTGGGTTGTTTTCCAGTCTCCCCTTCTGCAGGGGAAAGAGGAATGCTATTGCTACAGGTGTGGGGTGGGGGGAATACCTGACAGGGCCCTGAGGTCAGCCTCAGTTGACATCTTTCCTCTCTTTGTGGCCTCAGGCAGGGTGACAGGGAACCCAGCGAGGTTCCTGCACGGTTGCCTGGGGACAGGTCGGGGAGGCCAGGGCGAGAAGTCCCTGCAAAGCTCCTGGGAATCCAGGAGCCCCGGGCTCAATTTCCAGCTCTGCCACTGACTTGATCTAGCCTCCTCTCCTCTGACTAGGAGTTGCCTGGTGGGGGCCTGGGCTCTAGTTAAAGACAGCAGGGGCTCCAGCTCCCCTACACACACGTGTGCACGCGAGCGCGCGCGCGCGCACACACACACACACACACACACACACACACACACACACTCTCTCTCTCTCTCTCTCTCTCTCTCTCTCTCTCTCTCTCTTCACGTAAGCGTGCTTGCTGCCTGGGCCACTGTGGCAATCCAAGTCCAGCCTCTGTGCTGGCTCCTTTTTTGCACACTAGGTTCTTATTCCCCTGTCCACTGCGAACCCCGTGGAGAGGGCCCCAGCCTAGTCCTCCTGCCCTGGCAGATAAAGAGAGAACAAAGACCGCCTCTTCCAGCACCCCTCAGTGCCCTTCGGACCTCTGCTGGCCCCTGGGAAATGGTACCTGTGTGGGCGGGGCACCAGCCACAATCCTGTGAGCCACTGACCGCTGACCTTTGCCCCCAGCTTCTCTGCCTGACAGTAGGACCTGGGATAACCTCCAGAGAGTAGTGTGCATTCTTTGTTTTTGTTTTGTTTTCAAGTATGTTCTTGCTTAACGTTTAATTGGCTCCAGTCAGTAGGAAAGCGCTCCAAGAGGGATTATTTATGGCTTACTGTCAAGAGCAGCTATAAAAAGGGCAGCACGGAGCTGGAGATGCTGGGAAGGGAGAGAGGGCGGGCGCACAAGTGTGTGTGTGTGTGTGTGTGTGTGTGTGTCAAGAGCAGCTATAAAAAGGGCAGCACGGAGCTGGAGATGCTGGGAAGGGAGAGAGGGCGGGCGCACAAGTGTGTGTGTGTGTGTGTGTGTGTGTGTGTGTGTCTGTGTCTGTGTGTGTGTCTGTGTGTGTGCGTGTTTGCACTGGATGAAATCAGATTTTTGCTGCCTCAGCAGTGTGGTTTAAATGGAAGATTAACCCTTTGACCTTCACAGTGTCAAATCACTTGCAGATGGAGGCTCCCCCGCTTTTCCCCCTTGTTTTCTGTGTTACTTTGGAGTTGGGGGAGAGAGGGGGGCACTTCTTCTCTTTCTTTCTGAAGAAAGTTTGTTGTTCATGCAGCTGAGGTTTGCGGGGCTCAGGAGCCAATCTGATTAAAAGCAGCACTTGGCTAAACTTTGGAAAATCCTGCAAGCAGGGGAAAAAGTTTAATCCTCTTGTGCACAGTGCATAAAGAGCCTGGTCTTTTCTTTTTAATGTTCACACTGCAATTGTATTTGGAGAACTCAACTATCTCCCCCTCATCGCCACTTCTCTCGTCCCTCCCCCAACTCCCCCAGTTTGCTGTCCTGATGGCATTAATGTGCCGCCCCAAGACGTGTGGATCTGAACTTTGATTGGAAATGATAAGGAGTCGTCTAAGGCTGCGTTTAGGAGTTACGTTGTTTTGTTTTTTTTCCTTTCAGCACCAGCAGAACCGAAATCGCGTGTGGTGGCAGATCCTCCTCTTTCTGCACAACCTCGCTTTGAATGGAGATGAAAACAGGAATGGGGCAGGTCCCAGGTGAGGCTGGGCTGCCCTCTTCACATGGGGCACCACGGAAGGACATCGGCGAGGACTGACACTGTGTCTTGTGAAGTTGTTGTTGTTTTGTGTTTTTATTTTAAAAATTTCTCTCTGTGTACATAAGACATACCCAAGCGGGACCTCTTTCCCAGTTCAGGGCCTCGACCAGGAATGGGACCCTTTGTCAAACACTGTTGAAGTAGAGGCTGGTGTGTCTGTGATGTGGGACCTCCCAAGGGCTCGGACAAGTAGATCCTTCGGTCGTCGGTGGTTGAAGACAACCAGGTAGTGATGTGCTCCGGCGAGTGGACTGTAGTTTTCCCACAGGAACCTATTTAAGAAATAGGAGACTGGATTAGACTCCTGGTTCCACCAAACCTATCAGCCTTCCACTGTGGATGGGTCCCAGATCTGACGGGTCACACTGCTTTAACCCACCAGGGCCTCAGACAGGGCCTTTCCAGCTGCGTGTGGCAACTTCACTAGGTCGGTCAGCCAGCTCCATGTCTGGGTTCTCCTTGGGCCCAGCCATTGCCCACCCCAAGGGCTCAGGGATTCTTGCCCAGCCCCTGTCATCTCCAGCAGACCTCAGGGAGGGTTGGGTTTCTCCGTGGACCCCTCAAATGTGCCGCAAAAATGAACCAAACTTCTGGGTAGGCCTCACGTCTGACTTGGTCCTACTTGGAAGCCCCAGGATTGGTCCTGAGGTGCAGAACCACTGCCCCCTCTGGCTGCCTGGGACTGGCTGGGTGTCAACCATGGATGAGCCAAATAGCCAGTCAGTGTGCTGTGGCCAGCAGCTTGTGCCTTTGTCCGCTCTTGTTTTGAAAGACCCAGCCAACAAACGGTGTCCCACCCCCAATAGCAGCACTCTAGCACCGGAAGGGACAGGATTGCATTGCGGTGGCTCTGGGAAACGAGGCGGCCATCCCACCTGTAAGAGTCAGCCTTGAGGAACCCAGACCCCTTGGTTTCCTTGGAAACCACATACCTCCTCCCTTTTATCCCCGTTCCTTTCTCACACCTAGTGGGATACAGGAAGAAGCCAGCACAGCGGCTTTGTCAGCTGAAATGTGTCTTTTAGAGTAACAGACAGTGATTAGAGTGCGGAACTGTCAAAGCTGGGTACACACTTCCTGTCTTCCTTCAGCTTCCAGCCAGGCCAGAAAGGCATGCTCTGGAACTCAGCAGGATCACAGATGCCTCTGAACTTCTTCCCTTCTCTCCCTGCTGTGGCACTAATGGAGAGAATTTAAAGCAGCCAGTCTGGCAGCTCTGAGAGCAGACACAGGGAATCTGAAAAGACACAGGGAATCTGTTAACCTAGAAATTAAATTATCATTTTTGCATATGTGAGAAAAGTTAACATTGGTGCTAACGGTGAAGCAAGGCCCAAGGAAAAGATGGCTTCCCTGGGCAGAGAAGACCCCAGGGCTACCCAAGGAAATTGGAGGAGTCCTGAGTAGACTCTCAAATCTGAACAAGCCCAAGCTCCTCTAATTCTGCAGAGAGGAGGTCTTTGTTACCGTTGAAGGACACATTGATCTTCCTGATGTACGGTCAGGCAGGTTGTTCACTGCACAAGGCCACCTGCAGAGGAAGGCAATGGAAGCTAGAATCCAGCCCGTGCTCTGCTCACTAAGCTGTATGCCCTAGTGTAGGGCTGTGTCTGCTTACAGGAAGGGGTGCCTTTCCTAATTTGCACAAAGGTGCCCTATGGGCTCACAGTGGCTCGGAGAGGGACTTCAAACTAAATAAGCCTTGGTTTTGTTCTGCTTGGATGTTCTGGAGGTATTACCTATTCTTGGACAGAATTATATTCTCAGGGTGTGTACCATGGTTTGTCTGCTAAGAAGATAGGTTCCTGCTTACAAGAAGGAACCCAGGGAACAGGCATGAAGGCTGGCGCTGGGACATGCTGACCATTGTGAAATCCAGCCTTCCCTGTGTGTCTCCACACCATTTTTTGACGTGCATAGGACATGTGTTGTTGTTCCCTCTCCTGGACCAAGGCTGTGATGGGCAGGCTGCTGGTGTATCTTTGAGTGGCACACACAAGAAAACCAGGATTATTTCTACCAGCCACTTTTATCTACTCTCAGCAGACTTTCCACGTGAGCTGAGTGAGAGAGCAAATAAATGGTCCAGGCCTTGGTGCCGAGGCAAAGCCATCAGCTTCGGAGACCTTGCCGGGCCTGGGTGGGATGTCCTGTGGCCTGTCCTGAGAACTGAGCCCAGAGTTTGAGAAGCTCAGCTGAACATCGCACCTGGGGCCGGGTGGAGGGTCATCTGACTGCACTGTCTCCATCTTCTGTGAAGACAGGAACTAACTCACTATCCTAAGCAAGCCAGGGCAAAATGTACAACTCCTCTCCTTCCCCTCCCCCCAGAACCCAGGAGGTAGAATAGCCCCAAGAGGAAGAGAGGTTCCTCCTGGCTGGCTGTTTTTAATTGGCCTAGTGCTCTAGACTGGCCCCTTCCCCCTCTGCCTGGTGAGTTGGTCTGAACATTCCTCAAGTCCAACCTCAGGACACATGTCCCTCCCCCTGGGCTCCCTCTCCCCATTCCCCCAGGAGCTTGGCTGTCTCTAGTTAGGGAGTGGAGAATCAGATTTAGAGGGAGGGACAGTCTGACCTGGCTCCTGACCTGTAACCAACAGAAGACTTGTGGAGCTTTTGTGGTTTGCTGAGGGTGGGTGTGGGAGAGGGACTGGAAACCTCCGTCCCCGTCCCCGGTAGGGATGCCCTGGAGGAGGGGAAGCCTGATATTCAGGGTCAAAACAGCCCTTCTAATTCAGAACCCCAGAGTAGGGGATTATGGAAGCCGGTAGACAGAACTGGGGAGGGAACCCCCTCAGGCCCCCCGTCTGACTCCCCCAGAGAGTTGGAGGACTCAGCCGGGCCTCTCTGCCCACTTCAGAGTCTGGGCTGCTGGAGAGCTGCCCCCTGGCCTTTTCTTGCTCAGTCCGAGGCAGAAAAAGACCACCTCCCGGCGCCCTCCAGGGGCCCCTAGGGCAGGGGGTCTGTGTCGGGAGCTATGTGGCAGGTGCTTTCCGAGCGCTCAGAGGGGCCCAGCTGACTTGTCTCTCTGTCCCCAGTGGCCCAGCCCCATCCAAGGATGGGTCCGGCCTGGGCGTGGCAGGGAGGGGGTGATTTGGGATGATCCAGCCAGGGCCTCCACTAGGGGCTGGGGAGCCACTGTGACTGTCCTAGTCAGCAAGGAGCACGTGGAGGGCTTGCGAGCAAGCTCGTGTGAGGGACCTGATGCAGTGGGGTAGGGCAGGTGAGAGCCCACAGAAGCAGGCACTTCAGCTCTGCGGACTAGTGCATGTCAGTGCTGCAGCCCAGGCCGGAGGAGACTGCGGGGTCCCTCTGTGTGTAGGTGGGGACACCTTGGTGAGAGACCACCCTGGCCAGACTCCTGAACCCATCAGGCTGTGAAGCCTCCTGGGGACAGTGTGGGCAGTGGGTTCCCTCAAGGCTGGTGGGGACTCTGAGCCTTGAGGGAACCGCAGAGGAAGCCGCGCTCTTTCACAGATGCGCCAGCCTCTTGGGCGGAAGGTGCTCGGAGCCCTGCAGGCTCCCGGTTCGCACTGCCCCTCTCTGTGCACAGGAGGCCAGTGCCTCTCCCTGCTCTGTGAGCATTGCCCAGTGGGCTGCCCCATCCCTGGGTCCACAGGGCCTGTCGGGGGAGACCCAGTGAGAATGTAGCATTTTGTCCCTCCCAGGTTAGCTGTCCTGGGTCCTAGGCACTCTGCCTCTGGGAGAGAAAGAAGGAGAGAGAGGGAGGGGATGGGGACTCGTTGTTTTTAAACCTGTACAGAATATTTGGCTTTGTGTTCTTCACATGCATATATGTGTGTGTATCTTTTCCCCCATCAATTGGTACAGTTTTTAATAAAACCATTTAAAGCAAAGCTTGTCTTTTTCAAGGTGTAGTAAAAATACAAGGGGATCTGTTGGTGGATTAGAGACTCCCAACTTGCTTCTCAGCTGCCCTCCTGAGTTACCGTCCAGGACCCCCGGCTTTGATCAGGACTTCCTTTCCCCTCTTGGGGTTGTGAAGAGCCATTCTGACCACACAGTAAGCAGCACAGCAGAGGCCCCATGAAGTGGAAAAACATGGGCTTTGTATCCAGACCTGGATTTGGATCCGGTTCCAGCCTCCACCAGCTGAATGATCATAGGCAAGTTGTTTAACCTCTCTGAGCCTTCAGTTCTTCCATGTGTAAATTACAGCTGTGCCTGCCTTGCAGGATTAAAGGGAGTGTGTACAAAGGACCTGCCCAGGGCCAGCCCTCAGCAACTGGCAGCCTCAGTGACCAAAAGTGCCCTGGCGGCCCCTCTGCACAACCCCCCACCCCTGTCAAGCTGGGCTTCACTTTCCTTTTGTCGAGGTAGCGTCTCATGAGGTAGGCAAGTGGTAGGGGGACTTCCTGGCTTGTCTTTCTTTGCGGATTAGCAATGTTGTCTGACTCAAAGGGGTAATTTAAAGCGCTTGACAGAGTTCTAAAAATCCTTGGGAAAACCCACTCCTGGTCCTATCAGCAGTAAGCTGGGAACTGGAGGGCCAGCTCGCTGTGCCGATGCTGGGCCCCCATACTTAGGAAGTTGTCGGCTCTCTGAGGACCAGCCTTCCACTCTGGTTCCTAGCCTTGTAGAGAGTGGGAGCTTGAAGTGATGTCAATTGTCTTGTCTAACCTCTTCATTTCATGGATGAGAAAACTGAGGCCCAGAAAAGGGATGCAGTTTTCTCTTTGGGCTTTTTAAGCAGCTGTGTCCGTCAGAGGGGGGCTTACCCCATCCATCGTGGTTTCCATGCAGTGCTCTTGTCCAGATCTGCGGGGAAGCCAAAACTTGTCTGTTTTTAATGCCAAATAACTGCCTCTTCTCCTGTAAAACATGGCACTTCTAACCACTCTATATTTGGACAGAGAGGTTTATTTTTACTGGAGTGTGGTAGAAGTGGGGCCTGGTGCCATGTCCGGATGTTATTCTACATTTCACATGCAGGGCTGTAGTTGAGCCTGTGAAGCAGCTTCTCTGAGGTTCGCAGGGAATTAGGTGATTGTGATAGTAATGACTTTCTTTCAAGTCATCTGTGCCTACTTTGGGTGAGGCTGCACTCAGCTGTCCAGCTAGAATCCGGAGACCTCACCCGCTCCCTTCTCTCTCTGATCCCTCCAGAGGAAGTCCAGTGAGAAGTTAAAGGCACAGCTGCCCAAGTTTGAACCCAGGCGCTGCTGTTTGCCAGCTGAGCGGCACAGGGCGGGTCACACAGTCTCTCTGTGCCTCGGTTTCCTCGTGTGTAAAATGAGATGATACTAGTACCCACCTCATAAGGTTGTTGTAAGCATTAAATGTGTGGATATGTGTAAGGGGCTTAGCATAGTGTTTGTTACATGTTAGTATTTAACTAAATGTTAGCTCTTAATGTTATTAATAATATTACTTTTATTATTATTATTTGGAGGCAGCTGATCAGTAAGCTCTGACCATTCTTTCTCTCTCTCTCTCTTTTTTTTTTTTTGGCTGTGCCACGTGGCTTGCGAGATCTTAGTTCCCTGACCAGGGATCGAACCCGTACCCCTTGCAATGGAAGCACAGGGTCCTAACCACTGGACCGCCAGGGAAGTCCCAGCTCTGACCATTCTTATCCAGAAATATGCGTTGCACCTGTCTTCTCTCTATCTCTGCCACATTGTTTCTTTCCCTGGACAACTGCAGAGCCCCTACCTGGTCTCTTTGCCAGCCTTATCCCACCTACAGTGCCTTCTCTGCTGCCAGGGGACCTTTCTAAAAGACAGACTCCCTCCCATCCCTTCCCACTGGAAAACTTGCCCTACTGGATCCAGTCCACATTCCGTAGCCTGCCTCTCCAGCTACCCCCTTGTATGAGTATTCTGTATGTGTATCCTTATATTTGTATTCTGCATAACAAATTATCCCAAAATGTAGCCGCTTAAAACCACCAACATTTATTATCTCACAGTTCCTGTGGGTCAGGAATTCAGAAGTGGCAGCCCAAGGTGGCAGCATGTTGAGAGGCTAGTATTAAGGTGGAGGTTCCTGGAGCACCCAATCAATTTACACTATATAAGCTCAGTGAGACCGTTGCGGGGGTGGGGATGCAGTGGTGGGAGGGGAGAGAGAGAGAGAGAGAAATGTACGTATGATGTAGTACAGCAGACCTGTCTCTGGCCCTGCTCTCAGTGAACACGTGGTACCTGGCGTGAGTGGGACATGGGAACATGCATGACAGCCCTTTCTTGACCTCTTATTGCACCAGCATCTTATCCCTCAAAGATACGTTTTTCTAGTCCAGCCTGGCCCTAAATGTCAGTGGTTTCCTCGGCTGTTCAACTGAGGCAAGAGAACTCTCTTCCAACCTGAAGGAAAGCTGGCTGTCTGGGGTTTCCTTGAGAAGTGATCTTGTACTTCATGGGTGTCTGACAGAACTTTCAAGGGCAATTTTCTCTTCCTGTGAGTTTGGCCTTACAGGAGGTCTTAGAACCAGCCCCTGCGGAAAATGAGTCTCCACTGGACCCTGAAACCAGCCATTCGGCCCTTAATCCCCTGCTTCCCTAGAGAAGTTTTTGCCCTCCTATGTGGGAAGGCTCCGCGTGGAATTAGAATTGGAATTGCCCTGAAGGGA
This sequence comes from Physeter macrocephalus, assembly GCF_002837175.3. Lineage (NCBI taxonomy): Eukaryota > Metazoa > Chordata > Mammalia > Artiodactyla > Physeteridae > Physeter > Physeter macrocephalus. Next base: position 14,099 of record NW_021147068.1, read on the forward strand.
GGGTGAGAGTAAGTGATGTAAGTGGTATCCTGTCTGGCTGCAGCTTTGCTACCATTTAAAGACTCCATGGTACTCTGCAGGCAGATCTGTCACTAGTGTTTGAACTAATGCCGAACCCTGCCTGTGAGAGAAGACAAACCAGGTCCATTGAACGAGCTGACGGCCTTGGCTGAGCCCCTCACCAGGACGCCACTGTAAGTCCACGCACAGATTTGGAAGAAACACATGATCCCTGCCCTCAACATTAGGTCCTAAAAGAAAGCCAGTTGCTATGAAGCAGTGGGAAGCCCACCTGACTGGGATTCAGGAGACTGGATTTTTAAGCTGACTCTGTCACTAACTGGCTGATTGACTTCGGGCAGGGAAGTGACTTTACCTCTCTGGTTCTTGATTTTCTCATCTGTACATTGGGGTGGGACCAGCCTGCATGTCTGTGACCTGCTCAGCATTTTCTTCCATCATTTCTTTATCGGGTCTTGAACTCTTTTAAAAGAGACTCTGCTGAGACTGTATACGGATCCGCTCCTCAGGAGACGGCACAGAATACACAGACTCAAGAATTTTTCTATAAGATTTCAGGCAGTTTATTGGGTCTCTTTATCTGTCACTTGGTCTCCAGGTTTAAGGACTCTAAGGAAAAAAGCAAAAGAACGAGGACTGCTAAAACTCAGAAACCAAAGCGAGCTCTTTGCTCCTACCTTTGCTTATCCCACCAGAGGCGACTCCCTCCCAGACCCCTCACCCTGATGTCCAACATGACGGAGGGCGGCACAGTCCCTGGAAGCACTGTATTTACTCTACTGCGTTCTTGAGTCCAGAGACGCCCATTGCTCCATCAGCACACAGGGGGGCTGAAGGTGTGACAGACGTCTGTTTCCTTTTGGAGGCCCCCGCCTGGGTAGGGGTTGTCTTTGTGGCCCTTCTACCTCATCTAGCTTGAAGGAGGGCAAAGAGCCTGGGTGCCTTCCTGTAAACTCAGGGAGGAAAGGGGCCTCTGATGAAGGTTTCTCGGGATCGTGCTGAAGGAGCTGGTGGAAGCAGTTCGATGCTGAAAGTGAAGGAGACCATGGCCCGTGGCCCTGGGAGACCCAGGGGCCGTCAAGGTCAAAGACCTGGGAACTCTGGGCACCCCTGATAAAAGTTCTTGCTTTTCACCTGAGTGAGCCCAGGGTTCTGCTCAGTGATTCTGTCTTTGAAGTGGAGAGGGTTCAGTGCCCGGTAGCAGCCTCATTTCTAACACATCATTACATTTGCCCAGTGCCCTTGAGCACCAGGTACAAATTTTACAGGGACTGTACACACACACAAACACACACTCAAGTGGGCTGAGTACTGTTTTAAACAGTGACCACAGTCTGGTAGATCAAACCTGGGGTCAGTGAGCCTTTGGCCAGAGCGCTAAGGCCCCGTACTGCCTCAATATGCTGCTGCTGTTGCCATATACCTAATTTCGGTGATCCCCCTCCTGAAATGTAGAGAAGAGCGGGTGATATTTCGTCAACTGGGGAAACTGAAATTCACCTGTAAGAATGGATGTCATTCCATCAGGACCACCTCTCACCGCTGGCAGCCACCATTTACCCAGTACGTTGAGCAGCATTTTCTTGATTAGCATGTGAATGGCTCTGTGCCTGTCTGGAAAGACTCTTGGTGGCAGGAACTGGTCTGTCTCATTCACCACTATATCCCCACTATCTAGCAAAGAACCTGACACTTGCACGATGCTCAGAAATCTCTGTGGAAGGAAGGAGTGGCGAATAACAATGGGAGGAATGGAATGAGAACTGATGTGATGATGTTCAGTGAGATACGCCATCCTCTGCCATATTTATTTCTGAACTCCTCCTGAGTCCCGTGGGTCCAGGCTTTCAGTGGAAAAATGAATCTTGTTTCCCTTTCCTCGCCTGCCAAAGTCTGGAAGTCAGATTTTTGCAGACTTTCAGGAAACTTGACTTGCTCACTTCAGTAAGATTGAATGCAGCGATTTCTGGGCAGAGGTGGGGTCGGGGAAAGGGCACGCTGGCCCTGGGCAGGGGGGCTGTGAGCAGTATAGGATGGTGGGCAAGGCTCAGCGTTGGCCGTGAGCAGAGCCCAAGCTCACCAAGTATCCGTGGGTCCCCAGCACCTTGGTGAATGATGCTGCCGTGGGCTGCTGGTGCCTGAGGGTGCAGCCAGGGTGGGCTGAGTCAGCAGCCTGCCAGCCTTCCTTCCGCAGCGCCAACCCTCCTCCTCTGGAGGAGGGGCAGTGAGGGGGAGATGTGGTCCAGCCTGTCCTGTTGTCTTCTCTGGTTCATCACAGCCATCCAGGATGAGAAGGGGGAGGAGTTGGGGGGAGCACTTACTGGCACAGGAACAGCCTGCAGTGTTTAGACGTTGGCACTCCAAGGAAGTTCTATCGTATGGTCTATCAAAAACTCTCCCCATGGACCTTGCTCTTGTTTCCAGTTGCTTCAGCCTGACTCTTCTCCACACTGGCTACAAGAGTACTGTGTCCCGTTGCAAGCCAAGGAAGCTCTATTTATTGTTTTGAAGTTCTTTGCTCTACCGTGAGCCACAAACAGAAGCTCTCCCCACGGAAGCCTGGGAGCCTGACACAAAGAGTTAACCTCCCTCCAGTGGCATCCTATTAGACCCTTGAAACCTGTGTCAGCGCTCTCTTTCCCCGCTCCCCCTGTGTTTAGCCTCAGGACTGCCAGTCGCTTGCTCCTTGCACACAAAGGCTTCTCTGTTTCTGGCCAGGCTAGAGTCACATGCTTTCACTCTTAACCCCAGTGCTTTAAAACTAAACACCCACCCTCTTTGGCCCCGGATGACCCTGTTTACGTCTGCTGAGCCAATTCCAAACAGCAACAGTAGTGAAACTTCTGTCTGGAGAGACTTCTCCACTAGTGGTGTAAGAGAACAAATATTCACTTTGTATAACGTGAGGACTTTAAGAAGTTTTGGGAAATGACTTAGAGGGAAACAAAAAACAAAAAAAACCCCAAAACACAAGCAAGCCAGCAGCCTGCCCCAACTTCTCTATTTTCTAAAGTGTCTCTTACCAGAGACCCCAGGGGCTCAGGATAAAGCTTGCAAGAAACAGAAAATGGTGAGCAGAGTTTTAACGGCTGACAGAAAGGACATTCTGGATTTTCTTATTGTGATCCTACTTTTTTAAACTCTTAAGGAAAGGGATATTATCTTTCTTTTTTAATTGATAATTTTTTAATGAAAGATGTTCTCTTTGCTCCATGTCACTGATGATAGGAAAGAAAGATTCCCTTCCTTGGTTTAGGGGAGTGACTTGTGAAGCTTTAGAGGCTTCTGGAGAGGACGTCTGGACTGATCCATTTCAAAGTTCTGGGTCAGAAGGACTTGCATTTCTGTTTTTCCCTAAAGATTTCTTTTCGTTCAGTCTTTGTGTTAGCCCATGTTAGCTGTGAAGGAAGTCAAGTTTCCTTTGATTGTTCTTACCCTGATCAAAGTGGTAGAAGTTGAAGGGAAAATACCAGAGCCTGAAATTGCTGGTAACACTGGAGGCCCCAGATTAGGTATTTGTATAGATAACAGAAATGATCAAGTGTCTGTTGGTCTCATGTCCATCCCCAAAGAAAGTAATGGAGGTGGAGCCAAGGAAACCAAGTTCTGTGTCCTAGGGGTCAGTGAAATTCCACAGACTGGGAGTGGCGGATAAGTTTCATCTCTAGTGATGATACTGAGAAAGTGGCAGCCACCTGTGTTGGGAAGGATTCTGATGCTACACCTGGACGTAGCAGAAAAGAGTGCTACGAGCAATCAGTACTGTCTACTGGGCATGGGCGGAGGAAACGACAGCACATGTTTGCTGTCCCCATCTTAGTGCAATCTCAGAAAGTTAGATTATCGTATGTACGTAAAGATGAGTAGAAAACAGGCACTCCCAGAGAGGAAATGGCAGACGGCATGGGAGAAGACATAGTAATTATGGCAAAGACAGTGGTGCTCACTAAAAACTGTATTTAGTCCTGTGTATTAGGGGGGCCATGTGACAATTTCTGAGCAGTGAAATAGAAGCAGAAATGCTGTGTCACCTCCAGGCGGGGGTAGAAAATATGCGTGAGCCATTTTTTATTCTCTTCCCTTGTTCCAGTGATTGAGGAGGACTCTTGTTCCAGGTAGTGCAGCTACAGCATGGGGTAACCTTTGTCACCCTGGGTCCCTGAGGACTATGTGGAGCAGAGCCCCTGGCCAACCTGGAATGAACACATAGCATAAGAAAGAAAGAAGCCTTTTTGTGTCCACTGTGTTCAGAGTTACTTTATTACTGCAGCATACCCTAGCCTATCCTGACTAACATAGTTACCAAGGGGGAAAAATTTTTCTTTTCTTTTTTTCACTTTCTGCCCACATTTGAGATCACTATTTCAAAGAAAATGAAATGATAGAGCTTTGAAAATCAACTCTGGTGTATATGAGTGTTGCCAGTCCGGAAGATTCTGTTTGAAGTAGGGATTACAATTCTGCAAAATATTGAAACTGTATGTGAAAGCAATTTGAAAACAATATACAAATATAGTATATTTCAGACATAACTTCCAGTACTTACACTAGAAATACTACCATCACTGCCTGGGGCCAGAGAGGATGGTGAGAAGTATCACTTATGAGCAAGAGAAGAAAAGTCTTCAGATTCATGAAAACACTAATGTTGGGATACTTGGGCTGGAGAAATCTAGGTATAAAAGGTAAAAGAGACCTTGGTAGTTTAATCATATGTCAAAGGATTTCTTAGGAAAAAATGCTGAGTACCCCTGATTGCAATTAACAAAGTATTTCTGTGGCGGGATCTGTTCATCAACCTCTCTCAAAATACTTGCACAGAGGGTTCAGTTTACGCACTTGTTAACCACCAGCCTTGTTGATCTGTTTTCTTATTTTCTTCTCAACTGCTGTTCTTCCTTATTCCTATCACAACTATTAGTACTTGTACTACAGTGCAATTGCCCAATCTATCTTTTCTCCTCGGCTGCCCACTTCCCATTCCCATATTTCAGAGCTCGGTGCAGTGTTCACTGAGATTATAACCATTTGAGGTTTTGCTCATTCTTCTTCAGCTCTCTAAATCTTTGCATCTCTGATGATTTCTATAAGTGCAACATCTGGGTCAGAGATATCAGGAATGCTAACTGCTATATTATATAGCACACAACCCCACCCCACCCCGCCCCCCGGCTCTGGCCAAATCTCAAAGGCTTAACACAAAAAAGTTTATTTCTCACACAGCTGCCTAATGTGGGTGTTTGATGGGTGACTCAGGGATCCAGGCTCCTTCTAGCTTGTCACTCAGCCAACTTCAGCATGTACCTTCAAAAGCCACTACAGATGGGGAAAGAGAGGGTGAAGAAGGCACATCTGCTTCTTAACATCAACTTGGAAAGGACACACACCGGCTCCATTCACTTCCCATTAGTGAGCACTGGTCACACAGTACCACGCCTATGCAATGGGAACTCGGTGATAGAGTCCCCGGCTGGGTGGGCACTTCCCAGCATCACCTGCATGCTATGGAAGGGCACATCATTGGTGCACAGCTAACCATTTCTGGCCACAAAGGGTATTCCACGTCCATTTGCATTAATTCTGTGAGGAAGGTCCCCAGCACTACTGGGTCACACGATTGACTAAGGTGGCTAAAATTTCACCCCGTACTCCATTCCCCTCCTCACCAGGCTCAAAGTGAAGCACTTTGATTCTGATGGTGTGATTTTCCTGCCCTGTGTACCTCTTTCCCCTTCCGCTTTGACTCGGCAGCTTGACAGTCTTGCTTAGAGGAAATTTCCACCCTTACTCCTCTTCCCTTTTGGGGGGTGAGAAGTCACTTTTGCTGAGTGCCCTCATGTGTTCCTCTGTCCTTCTCCTGCCCCACGGTGCCTCCCCTCTTTCTCCAGATCCCCAGTAGATATTCCTCCGCCATTGGAATCTTCTCCACAAGGCTTATTCTTTGGAGCCTCTCTGGAAACCAGTTCCCTTGACCCTTTCGGGATTTAGATTTTCAGAGTGCTTCTGCTGATGCTGGGCCTACTGTTCACCTTGTCTCCTGGCCTGCTCACAGCCCTACTTATATATCCCTGTCCCCAGCTTCGGGGACAGTGCACAGGTTGCATCTAGCTGGCTTCAGTGCTGATCTGGAAGGGTAGACTCGGAGCCCTGGGCTTGTCCTTGGGCCTGGCAGGCTCTCCTGCAGTGAGTGGTGATGGCTGGCATGGGAACGGCAGGCGGGCGCTTCTACCCCCAGGTCCTGTTGACCCATCTTCATAGTTAGAGGAGGAAAGAGGGAGAGCAGGGATGGAGGCGTGACATTAATTGTGCATGTACACTTCCCTGAGCACTATGCTAGGTCTTCTGGAGGAGTTAGCTTGGTTCAGTGCTGAGCAACACGTATGCCTCCGGAGAACCGGGAAACTCCCATTCGGGGCTGGGAGTGCCTGCCACACATTCTGGGCTCAGAGGCCCCTTCCAAGACCCCTGGGATCCAAGGTTCTTCCTAGTGAATAGCTTCCCTGGAAAGCTTCACCCGCAGGAAGGCAGCAGGTGGGGCAAACCCCCGTTGGTCACTGGCCCCTAGGAAGTATGTCCAGAAGCAAGTTATGAACAATTCATCATCGTCTTTCAGAACTGGTGATGCAGGTGCTCTTATGAGAGGTGCTAATGTTCTTCTAGCCCCAGGAGCTCACTTACCCTCCTTCTTCCTCTCTAACCCTCCGAGTGTCTAACTCCACAGGAAAGCATTGGCAGAGAGACCCCCAAGCCAGGGTGTTGGCTGACCTCTGACCTGCCTTGTGCTTCGGACTCTCCCCTCCCCGCCCATACCTGCTTTCAGGATAACCCTCAGGAATGAACCTTTTTGGGGGAGGGAGGGAGCGGGAAAGACACCAATTTCCTCGAGAGAGGTGGGGCAGGGGAGACGCCGAGAGAAAGCTGCTCCGTCTGGAAAGGAAGCCAGAAAGGAAGACGGAGTCTCTTTGAACTTCTCCCCCCAAGCTGACAGGAAAACTGCAAAAACACCATCAGACTGGATCAGGATGCGAAGGCAGCAACCAGGAAGGCATGGCTCCTTTGAAGGTTGCCCGCTCTGCGTGAGGCATGCTTCTGGAGGGGAACCCCAGCTGGTGTGGTGAGCAAGCCTGGCTGCTCAAACTGACCCCAGGCTGGAAACAGGCTCACAGTGCCGTCGGGTTCCTGGCATCACCAGAGCCAGAGGAAAGGGGGGATGTAAGACATAGATGTCGATAAGCTGTCTGGGGACAGTGGAGGATCCGGGGAGGAATGCAGGGGCCGGCATAGAAGGAGACTTAAGCGAGGGCAAGGCCATCCGGGGTCCTGGGGAGATTCTGTGCTGATGAGGCCCAGCAATGAGGGACCTGGATGTGGAAGGTCAGCGTCAGCCTCAGGCAGGGGGACTGGTGGGTTGTGAGAAGAACCTGCTACGTAATTTGTGGGACCCAGTGCAAAATGAAAATGCGGGCCCCTTGTTAAAACATGATGAAAAAATTTAAGATGGTGACAACAGACTATTAAACCAAGTGCAGGGCCCTTCTAAACACGTCTGGGGCCCTGTGTGACTGCTCGGGTCACACACCCATGAAGCCCGCCCTGGGTGTGAGGTTATCCAGAGCGAAAGGTCTGCCATCTCCTGTGTAAACAGACGCCAAAAGGATGAGTCCAGGCTGTAGAGGTGAAGGGCAGGGTGAAAAATAATCAAACTCCCTGAGGAGTCTTTTGGTTTTAAAAAATGTTAGGGAAAAGTAAATGCTCTCCATTAACAACACGTTTTTAACTTTTTAACAGGCCTTCTCATTTCTAAAACCATATAACAAAGGTGACAATTTTATGAGCCAAGTTATGTATAGCACATTTTATGTTCCTAAACGACCTAAGTGATTTTTGTAGGTCCTCAAAGGACACTAAAAAAGTAAATGTAGTGAGGGAAAAAAAGAATTGTATGTGTTTCTATTTCTCCATCAAATGTCCATATTTCTTTTATAGAAAAGTCATCTCTCCCACCATTCCTCTCTTCCTCCCTTTGTCCAAAATGTGTGGACATTTCTCATCCCGAGTCCAGACTAGTTTGTTTGTTTCTTTTTTTTTTTTTTTTTTGCAGTATGCGGGCCTCTCACTGTTGTGGCCTCTCGCGTTGCGGAGCACAGGCTCCGGACGCGCAGGCTCAGCGGCCATGGCTCACGGGCCTAGCTGC
>NW_021147068.1:22393-25000 GCF_002837175.3 Physeter macrocephalus
GGCGGACCCTCAACCACTGCGCCACCAGGGAAGCCCCTCTTTTTTTTTTTTTTTTGAATTTATTTTATTTTATTTTTTGGCTGCGCTGGGTCTTTGTGGCTGCACGAGGGCTTTGTTGCTGCGCGAGGGCTTTCTCTAGTTGCCGAGAGCCGGGGCTACTCTTCGTTGAGGTACGCGGGCTTCTCATTGCGGTGGCTCCTCTTGTTGCAGAGCGTGGGCTCTAGGGCACGAAGCCTTCAGTAGTTGGTGGCGCACGGGCTTAGTTGCTCTGCGGAGGGAAGCGAGGGAAACTGAGGGTTAGAGGGAGAGCTAGAGGTGGCATCAGAGCTCGCTGCTTTTCCTCTGCTCTTGGAGGTCTGTTTCAAATGCCTCTCTCACTCCCTGTTTCAACCTCCCTCTGGGTAACGGGTGGGGCAGGATTATCATTGCCTCCTGGGCTGGGATGCACCTGTGCACCTGCATCTCTGAGGATGTGGGACCATTAGGCCGTTGCAGGACCTGACCTCCTTGCTCTCCACCTGGGGCCTCAGGAAGCAGGGACTGTTACTCTGGGCACATAGCCAGGTGTTTTCTCTCTCTGGGCTTTTTTTCTGGAACCCTCAGGGGAGAGATGGACTAACCATCCCCTAAAATTTGGGGATTCTGCCCAGTGGAATGATCTCCTCCCTGATATCAGGCCAAATCAGCAAGACGTGAGACCACAGATCTCCTCGGAATAAGCTCAGGAGCCAACCTGAGATGGAGACACGTGCAGGGATGAAGGGGGGGCGGTTATACTATACTTCACTGCCCGGGGGAGAGCATCCAAAGGGAGTCTGGGAGCTAGAAGTCAACTTAAAAAAGCAAAGAATTTCCCTTCCCCCCTGTTAAGCCCCGCTTGTAAACTGCAGTGTGAACAGCTTCGTAGCAACAAGGCTTGAGACAGAGCCCTCAGGTTGGCTCCCCTGCCACCCCCCCATCCCACTTCAGGGTGGGGTTTCTGACGTGGAGCAGAGCCAAGTGGCCCCACAGGGTTTTCGAGGGACAGGAAAAGAAAGCCTCCATCTGGAGAGCAGAAGCGGGGGCTGCTTCACCTGCTCTTCCCGCTGACAGACACCAGCCAAGCTGAGCAGCTTCCTTCAGTCCTCATCCTCGCTGCTGTCCCACCCCCTAGCCCTCACTCCACCTCCACCCCCCACCCCCAGTCTCTGGGGCCACAGAGCAGCCTCCGAGGCAACCTGGGGCTGGAAGAGGCTCTATCAGGGACAGTCCCGTGGGCAGGACCAAAGGTCAGGGCCGAGGGTCTGGAGGCTCAACGGGCGGCCCTTCCCCACTGGCAGTGACGCAGCTGGCTGGAGCCCCGCCAGCTGGTGGCAGCGGCCCCCCGGGGCAGGCCTCATGCCCTCGTGGCCAGGGTGACTGAATCTGCCAGCTGTGGGGCCCGCCCGTGCCAAGTCTGCCTTGGCTCCGTCTAGTCGTAATCAATGCTGGCGCCAGGCCAGGCCCCCTGCCAGCTCCGGTCACACTCGGCTAACGCCAGAGGCCCAGCCCATTAACTCCTCGCCAAGGCCCATTGTCTGGGTCCCTGCCCAGTGGTTTATTTACTCCGGGGCTGGACAGCGGGGGTTGGGAGGAGGTGGCCTGGACGGCAGGCAGGGCAGAGGGGGAGGGAGGGGCGGAGGGCTGGCTGAGCCCAGTGGGCCGGGTGGACAGGATGGCGGCATCCAGAGCCCCAGGGCAGGGCATGCTGGGGAGGGGTTTTTGTTTGTTTTTTAAGTTTTTTTTTGTTTTTTGGGGGCCACACCAAAGATTCCCTGTAAAGGCAGAGCAGGACAGATGCACTTCCAGAGGCCGATGGGAGCGGGCGCTGTAGACACTGGACCCTTAACTCCCAGACAGTGGCCTTCAAGTCCTCTAAAGGAATTGTTTACATTACATACCCTCTTGTATTTTTTAAGTTGGCATTTAAAATTTTTCATTGCGAGTTTAAATAGTTCCAAATGATATCCTTTCTAGCATTTTATGAGCATTGATTTTTTTTCACTTTCCACGTGCCTTCATTTGATTTTACATTAGAGTCATGAAGATTCAAAGAAAAATGGATATTGACACTTCAAAACAAAAAATTTAAAATCTCTTTTAAATGTCCAGTGGAATCTAAATATCATAGCAATTTGATATCCTCCATTATCCATTTAAAAAATAGGGAAACAGATTCTAATTTTTCAACAGCTGGAAGTTTACATTGTTTCTTTCCTTCCATGAGCTTGTATTTCCATTCTACTCCTGTTATAGATTTATCCTAATATAATGTATTTTTTATGATTGAAAATCTTCGATTGAGTAATATATCAATAAAAAATTTTAAGTTAAAACTTCCTTAGCTAACAACTTTTGTTATGGTTTTAGTTGTTGTCACAATGATTAATACTTGATTGATCAGAGCCATGTAAATAATTATAAAATTTGACAAACAACTGTTAAACGTAAAAAGTAAATTTTATTGGAAATATATCTTTTAATCAGGTGGCAGGGGCATTTTCTTCCCAATTAGTGCATCTATATGTGAACGACTTTGACTTACTGCTAGACTGAAGGTTCAGCATCTATTTCATTCCCAAGTTTTAT
>NW_021147069.1:0-25000 GCF_002837175.3 Physeter macrocephalus
TGGGTCAAGGGGGAGGTGGACAGAGTGGGAGACTGGGGCAGCGTCCCTGAGGAAACAGGAAGGCGGGAGATGCCCACTAAGAGTCAGGCCCCGGCAGAGCTTTACCTAAACCGTCTCAGTTAGTCCTCACAATCGACTCATAATATTTTTAAAACAGCCTGGAGGGGCAAGTCCAGCAAAGCTCTGACATCAGACCAGGTTTCAAATTCCAGTTCTGCTACTGCTTTGGGGCAAGTTTTCCCATCTGTACAATGAGGATGCCAGTAATACCTACTTCACAGGTTGTTGTGAGGACTGACTGAGCGGGGCTGGGCATGGAGTCTGGCATATACTATGTCTTATACACAGAATTAACAAACGGTTCTTAGGACGTTCTGGGGACCGGAGGGTAGCGTCCCCTTCCGTCCAACAGACACCGCCCCCGCCCCCCGGCCGGGGCAGCCGCCACCATCGCTGCATCCGATCAAGCAGATCACCTCCCTTCGAACCCGCGCCCGAGGGCCTGAGCGTCGCGGGCGCGGGGCCTCGCTGCGCACGGACCCGCACGGGTCGCGTGGGGTGGAGGCCCCTGCCCGTGACTCCACGCGGGCTCGGCCGACTGTGGCCTCGGCCTCGCTCAACCCCCCCCAGGCCTGTTTCCACACCGCACATGGGGCGGAGGGTTCGCGCGACCTCGCGCCAAGCCTCTCACACGCTGGCTCCCTCCCGCGAGGCTCGGCCCTGGGGGGACGAGTGCGGCCCCGCGGGGTCCACGGCCGCTCACCTGGGCGCTCTCCACCTGCCCGTTGACCATGAGCAGGAAGACGCTGGGACCCGCGGCCGCCATAGCAGGGCTGCGCGGTTGCTAGGAGGAGCCGGGTTGCCCTGGAGACGGACGTCGTGGCGCGCAGGACAAGTTTCTGGGAAGCGGGCTCTTCGGGAAAGCGAGCGCATGCGTGCGGCGGCGCGCAGGCGTAGTCGGGGTGGCGCGGCGGGAGGCGGGGCTTCGCGGGGACAGTCGGCGCGAAATCCGCGGCTAGATTGTGTCTGGTGGTGCGGGACCCACCACGTCCCTGGTTCCGGTTACCCCACGGGAGGTGTGTGTCCACTCAGACCCGGCCCCGCCAGGCCCGTGGGAGGTCCTGAGCCGGAGGCGACGACCACCGCGCGTGGGGCTCAAGAGCGAGGCCCCCGACAGTCGGTCCGGCCCCGGTTCCGAGAGTCCGCGTGGGACCAGCAGCTGCCTGCGTGGGGTCAACGGATGCACCCTCGGGCTCGGAGACCCTCGCCCCCCAAAAGTTTATTAGACAAACCTGGGAGGGACCTGGAGAATCCTTAAACCCGCGCCGGCGCTCCTCCGCGTGAGGCGGGAAACAGGTTGCGGAGGGGCCGCCCCCGGCCGCCCGAGCACCCCCAAGTCGCTGAGGGGCGAGCCCGAGCGCGGCCCCGCCAGGACACTGGCCTCAGGACGTCACTGCCTGGCCGCCGGAGCGGGTCGTCCGCCTGCTCCTAGCTGTCAGCACGGTTCGCATTTGCACATTTATTACTGTCACAGCTCCGGCCAATGCTCGCCTCTCCCGACCCCCAGACGCCGTGAGCACAGGGGCCGCGCCCACCCCGTGTCCCGGTTGCCTGGCACAAGTGAGCACTGGTGGCAGCCTGTGGAGTGGATGAATAATTGAGTACGTCTCCGTTGCACAAAAGAGGAAGCAGATTCAGAGGCGAGGTGACTGGGTCACAGTCACAGCAGCTGGTAAGGAGCTGAGCCGGGATTCAAACCCAGGACTCCGCGGGCTCGCGACCCTCACTGCTTCATTGCCTGGTCCTGGCCCAGCGCCAAGGGTGCCTCCTGGCCGGGGAGTCAAAGGCGGCGTTGGAGACCTTATCCCGGATCCAGAAGGGATGGACAGGTGTGAAGACTTGAGGGAGGCTGAGCACCCAGCAGGGCCCCCAGGTCATCACACCCTGCAGCAGCCAGCTGCCAGCCTGGGAGCAGACCAGGGGGGGTCCCGCGGGACACCTGTGCGGGAGAGGGAAGGAGGGGTCACAGCCAGCCCGGGCCCACCGACCGTCCCCCCACCCCCCTCAGGTGAGCAGAGATACTTGACAGGGGAGGGGGCTTGGGCAGCCAGCGTTCACACCTCTGACAAGAGAGGCTGAGGCTCGGGAGGCCCGGTGGGTGGGCCGGGGGCTCAGGTGGGAGTCGGCCTCCCCCGGGCCCTGGCCATATCCCTTCCCCCACCCCTCACACCCTCCCAGTTACAGTGCGTCTTCACAGATGCTACCACTCTCGCCCGGCTCTTTCCTCCTTGTGGCTCAGTATTACACAAAAGACAGTTTTCAACAAAATGCTTGCTATTATCAAATAACCAGGGGCTCCCTGTAACCGCAGACCTGGCCATGTCCAAGGCTGCCCCAAGTCCGCACAGAACCTAAAGGGGGAGTCTCCCCAGGGGGTGGGGTCTCTGGGATGGCCATCGGGGTGCAGATCAGTGGTCCCCCCGGGAGTGTGGGAGGTGACCAGGCCTAGTGGCCTTAGGAGGGACCGTGGGGACGGGTGGGGCGCCTCTCGGGGCCAGTGCAGGGCCAGGCTGGGACCCGCACCACCAGGTGGGGTGGGCTGGCGTGGGGTCTGGCCCACTGGGCGCCCTTGGGCCGGCTGGCCTTTGGGTCAGGACAGTCAGACTGGAGGCGGAAGGCGTCCCCAGCAGGATGCTGCACAGCTCTGGGGGCGGGATGTAGGGGTCTGCGAGGTGGGGCGGGAGGGGACCCTCAGCAGGTTGGCACCAGTCCGGCCGCAAAACTTCCTGCCCCCCTGGGCGTCCAGTCCTCCCCGTCCTCTCTTAGTGGACCCCCAAGTCCCTCTCAGTGCAGCTCTGTCATCTGTTGGACTCTCACAGTCTGTGAAGAGGCTGGGCGCCCCCTCCTGGGGCCCCTCTCCATCACCCTCCCTGGCCGCTGCACCCACCTGCCAAAGCAGTTGGCACCTGTGAGTACCCACTCTTGGGAGATGAGGGCCCCCTCGCAGAGGTACCGGCTGTCCAGAAAGATGCTGGCTTGCCAAGGCCACGTGGCTGGGCCCTCCCTGTTGTGGGCGTTTGCCGGCCTGGGCCCTGCACCCTGGGGAATGAGGCGTCACAGCTGAGCTCTGGGTCCCAGAGTGCTGACGTCTGCTCTCTGTGCCCCACTGATCGTGATCTCCTCTCCCCATCCCTTGATCCCTTGATCCCTTGATCACAATCTGCCCTGGGGAAGGGTTCCTCCCTTTTCCTGCCCAGAAACTCATCATAGGTGTGTGCCCAGCTCTGTTTGCATTTCTCTTAAGACAGGGTTAGCTGGCTACTGACTAAGGCAGCTGGGCGCCTAGCACCCTGCACTGTTAGCTTGGTTCCACCCTCGCGCGGGCCCCCCTGCCACCTGTCAACATCTCTGTCCTGCACAGCTTCTTGTAACTTGAACCCAAGTCTGGACTCGGCCCTGAGGGGTGGGTGTCCCCCCTCCCCGCAGCTCCCTCCCTGCCCGCAGCTCCCTGTCAGCCCAGGACATTTAACCTCATGCAGCAGCCCCTCGCCAGCACCGCCCTGAGGCCCAGGTCGGGGCAGAGGGGAGCTGGCCTGGGGAAGAGGAAGCGGCGGGGCGGGGCCTGCCCCAGGGTGCGCTGCTGACAGCCCTTGGCCCCTGCGGCGCGGGGGATCCCCGAGCCCCGCCCTGCCCCCGTCTCAGGTGAGAAGCAGAGGCGAGCGGCGCCGCCAGCACCCGCGGTCACCCTCCCCCTCCGCCACCGTACACCCCACGCAGCTCTGCGGCACCCACGGCATAGCGACAGCGACTCCGGGAGAGCAGTGCTGCCCCTCCTCCAGCGGGGAGGCCGGCTTCCCAGGATTGTGGGGACTCGCGGCAGGGCTGCGATCTGAACCGGGGTCCCTTCCTCCCACAGCCCTTGTGGGTCTTTCTTCCCAGCCCACCTCACAGCTCTCGGTGGAGGGCGCCTGTCAGCTCCGTGCAGAAGGGGGCACAGGCCAGGCCCACAGCTGAATGTCACCAGGGACACAGTCCAGCTCCTCTGTGGCCTGTCGGGTCCCTCTGGCCCCCCTGCCGCTGCCTGCCTCCCCCACCCCTCAGCCTTGCGGTACTGGATGCCCGCACACATACACCACCTTTGTTTCTCTATTTGTCTATAACTTTATTTGTATTTGGCTGCGTTGGGTCTTCGTTGCTGCGCGCGGGCTTTCTCTAGTTGCCGCGAGCGGGGGCTACTCTTGGTTGCGGTGCACAGGCTTCTCATCGCGGTGGCTTCTCTTGTTGCAGAGCAGGGGCTCAAGGCGCGCAGGCTTCAGTAGTTGCGGCACGTGGGCTCAGTAGTTGTGGCTTGTGGTCTCTAGGCGCGCAGGCTTCAGTAGTTGTGGCTCGCAGGCTCTAGAGCGCAGGCTCAGTGGTTGTGGCTCATGGGCTTAATTGCTCCGCGGCATGTGGGATCTTCCCAGACCAGGGCTCGAACCCGTGTCCCCTGCATTAGCAGGCAGATTCTTAACCACTGCGCCACAAGGCAAGTCCCCAACTTCTTTAAAGTTACGAGTGCCTCCTTTGTATTGAGGTAGAATTCACAGAACTTCAAACCAACCCCTTTTAAAGGCATAATTCACTGTATCACGGCGTCTTTGCACGTGCTGTTCCTTCCACCCTTTCCGCCTGACCTTCCTGTTGAGCTTAGAGCTCCAGATGACCACCCTGTCCCCCAGACAGGCCCTCGTTGGGCGGGGGCATTCTCCACCATGGAGGGGCTGCGGCCTGACCGGGTCTCCTGGACCACGCGCAACTCCCCAAGCGCCCACTCAGTCAGCGCTTGTCGAATGACTGTGTGAGTGAGTGAACAAGTGAGCAGAGGACTTTGGGGGGTGCTGGTGCTGGGACCTTGTGGGCCAGGGCTGAGCCCTCACGTTCCAGCCAGAGGGAGGCTCCAGAGTCGGGCAGGAGGGGACCCCAGCTTCTGGCAGCACAACAGAATCACCCGGTCTGGGTCGGGGCAGCTGCCCAAGGCAGGGTGCTTCTGTCTCCAGCCTGTCCCCAACCTGCAGTGAGGTCCCGGGCAGGTCATTGCCTCTCTCCGGGCCCCAGTGTCTCACTAGGAAGATGGGGGCACGGCCTGGACTGTCCTTTTCCCACTGAGTCACTTGAAGGGCTGGGGGAATCCCTGGCCTCTCCAAATCAGCCCCAGGAGCGGGCTTGCTCCCTTTACCCTGAAGTTCAAGGGGGAAGTGCCAGGGGCAGCTTCTTCCAAGGGTTAACCAGCAGGGGAGCTGGGTTCCAATCTAAGCTCTGCCCCTCGCTAGCTGTGTGACCTTGGGCTGCTGGCTCAACTTCTCTGGGCCTCAGCTTACAGGAAACTGGGGATCATAAGACTTTGACCTCACAGGGCTCGGCAAATGAGAGCGATGGTCTCCACGGTGAAGGCAGTAATGCAGTCGGAGTCCAGCTTGCTTGGAGACAGGCAAGTGAGTCGTTGGCCAAATTCTGGAAAGTACTGTAGGTCTTTCAAAACCATTCATTTTCAATCCATTGGCTATAAACTCAATGTCAGCCAAAGCCAGGCAGATAAGTGAAGCTTGCCAGGAGTTTACGTGTTGGGCACGTGGCGTGACAGGCTGCGAGTGACGGAAAAGCCAATTAGGGCTTAAATACATAAGGTTCGTTTGTCTCAAACATCAAGACAGCCCAGAACTGACGCTCGCTTGGCCGCACCACCAGGAACCCGGGTTCTCCCCATCTTCCCGCCCCACCTGCTTATTTAGCATGTGGGTTTTGTCCTCACAACAAGATCGCTGATTCAGTTCCAGGTATAGGGCTATGTTCTAGGTGGAGCAGTGGGAGAAGCCGTGCATCCCCAGCAAGACTTGGCGTAGGACAGGACCTCCTACACAACCCAGTAGCGAGAACTGGGTCTCAGGGCCTCTTCTAGCCGCAAGGGAGTCTGGGAACTTGAGCTCAGGTAAGGTAGGAAGGGGAGACGCAGTTAGAATAGGCGTTGAGCTGCCGGTTCTTCACTCCCACGAAGAACCATGCCTGCTTCTGTTGATCTCAACAGGCGCATCTCCACATCTAACTTTTGTTTTCCTCCTGTGCTGAAAGCGTTCAGGCATGGGGATAATCCAGGGGGTAGTGAGGCACACTTGGTCCCAGGCAGTTGGTGAAGGTGAGGTGGCATTCACAGTACTGAACAACTCACGTGGCACAGGCCTCCACCAATCTGATCAAAACACATGCCCAGGGCTTCCCTGGTGGCGCACTGGTTGAGAGTCCGCCTGCCGATGCGGGGGACGCGGGTTCGTGCCCCGGTCCGGGAAGATCCCACGTGCCGCGGAGCGGCTGGGCCCGTGAGCCGTGGCCGCTGAGCCTGCGCGTCCGGAGCCTGTGCTCCGCGACGGGAGAGCCCACAACAGGGAGACGCCCGCGTACCGCAAAAAAAAAAAAAAAAAAAAAAAAAAAACATGCCCAGCCCTGCTCACAGATGCCTGCTGACGGGCCGGAAGCCACACCCACCAGCAGGTGCCAGCCCTTGTTGTAGGCGTTGGGGTCTCTGTTTTCTCGAGATCTCCTAATTTTGTCATATTGGGTGAATTTTTAGATGACGTCATGTAGGGCAAAGAAAGCCCATTTGTGGCCTTGGTATCTGATCCTCCATCTTTGGGTCTCGCGGGGGCAGAGGCGTGGCCTGACGGGCTCGAGGGACAGGGCGGCATGTGCCGGCCACTCTCCGTGGTCCTGGACAGATGGTTCTTTCCTCTGGGACATCACTCCTTCCCAGGTGCCCAGGAGAGAGACAGGTGGTTGAGGGAAGGGAGAAGGGGGTCCAGGGGATGGTAAAAGAGGCTCGCTCGGAAGAGTAACAGCTGAGAGCTAGGAGCATTTAGAATGACATCATTTTTAAATGGATTGAAGTCCCCAAGGGTGGGAGAGGGACAACGGAAGGACGATACTTTTAAAAAGTGTCCCAGATGAGACAGAGCCACGTAAGTGTCTCCACGTGGCGGTCGAGAAATGGAGATGGCATTGTTAAAGTCACTTCCTCAGTTTTCTACTTGATGAAAGTGGGTGATTTTTTAAAATGCTGTTGCTGAGAGAGTTATGCTTTTACATCACGTGTAGCTGATTGTAAGGACTTGTGGTAGTTCTGGGGTGTTTCTAATAACTACAGAATTTCTGCCCCTCTGAGAAATAGTGGGGTGGATGGGGGTTCCTGAACTTTAGGGGCCGTGGGTTACAAAGGGCTTTCCCATCCGTTCGGCCACCATGGTCCCCACAGTAGTTCAGGAGGTGGAAGTTAAATGCTCCCTCACAGGGGACAAAACCACGAGGCTCAGGGATGGAGAGAGTCTCACCAAGGCTGAGGGAGGCTAAAGAGCGGGAGTGGAGCTGGTCCGGAGCCTGTCAGCGTCGAGCCGGCTCCTGTGGGGGGTGTGGCCAGGAGGGGGGCGGGGCAGAAGGAAGCAGCACCTCCGGTGCGACGCTGGGGGCGGATTGAATGGCTCCGGCCAGGCATCAAAGTGAGCACCGAGGTCATGGGAACCAAGCTCGCTGAGCCAAGAGTTATCGCTCGCTCAGCAGGTATTTATTGAGCACCTGCTGTGTACCAGGGCCTGGGCTAGGTGCTTGGAGTAAAGTGGAAGACAAGACAGGCACAGCCCTTGCCCTAATGCACGTGACTTCCTGGTGGGGACACAAGTAAGTGTGTTTGTGATCATTTGGGACAGTGGTAAGTACTATGAAGAAAAAAATAAAGCAGAGAGAAGGGCTGGAGGGTGATGGGGGAGGGTGATGGTAGATGGTAGACGCACAGGGAAGCATCTCTGAGCAAAGTCCCGAAAGAAGCATGCACGGATGTGGGGTAGGCATTTGCAGAGCATAGTGAGAGCACAGTAAGCGCACAGGCCCCGGGGAAAGTGTGCTTGAGGAGCAGAGAGGCGGACCGGCGCCTGCTTGCACGGCTTCCTGCTGACACGCTAGAGACACCTGTGTGACTCTGTCCCCAGCGATGTGCTGGGGGCTTGAAATCAGCCACAGAAATTGGCAAATGCTAAAATTAGGGCTTTCAGTGCTTACGTCTTACTGACATTTTTTGTTTTCAGAGAGCACTTTCCCAGCACAGCGCTGGGGTAGGAGGTGGGTTGAGAGTGCCCCGGGCCCAGATCACTCAGGGCCTCAGAGTCCTGGAGGGTTTCGAGCCGAGTGGGGATGTGAAGCGACTGGGGATTTAACTGGGCTCTCTGGCCACCATGTGGGGCTGAGACTTGGGACCAGGGAAGGCGGGAGGTCGGTGCTGCCAGATTTAGCAAATGAAAATACTGGACATCCACAACTAAAGGACCATTCGTTGTGTATCTGAAATTCAAACACAGCTGGGCATCCTGCGTTTCATCTGCAGCCCACCCGTAGGTGCCAGGCCAGAGGAGGTGGAGGGCCACAGCTGCTTCTGAGAGGTTCGCCGAGGGCCATTCCTTCCTCCCGCGGTGATCCTGACCACTCCCTCCCGACCAGCCCACACCCCAGCCGTCCCTGGGCCTGCACACACCTGTCAGCTGTTTCCACGGGGCTTTTCCAGCAGATCGGAGAGAGGAAATCAGGCAGATGGGTGCAGGGGGTGACCTCACAGGAACCAGACAGCTGGGGCTGCCGGCACGCCCTGCCCTCGGCCTCAGGGCAGCTGGTCCCTTCAAGACGGCACCTCCTTCATCTGCCCCCCACTCTCCACGAGCAGGGCCTTATCCCACGAGATGGGGACGTGGGGACACAACCTATCTGTGTTTTTCTGAAGATCACCCTGGCTGCTGTGCAGGGAATCGGTTACAGGAGCGAGAGGAGACCAAGAGGACAGTGACTCGGAGATGACAGCAAGGGTCCTGGCGAGAAATGGTGGCGGCTGGGACCAGGCAGTTGGCAGTGAAAACGGTGTGCCTCCTGCCCTGTAGCCCCTCCTCAGGCTGCTCCAGCTGCAGCTTCCTCGCTGACTCTCAAGCAGGCCAGGCACACCTTGCCTCAGGGCCTTTGCACTTGCTGTTCCTTCCCGCTGCCCGATCTCCACGGGGCTCGTTCCCTCTCCCCCTTCAAGTCCTTGCTCCAATGTCACCATCTCCACTGGCCTTCCCTGACCGTCCATGTAAAATCACCACCTCCTCCCACCGTCAGCACTTCTCAAGTCCACACCTGGGGCCTGTCACCTGAGACGCTGTGTAATTGAGTGGCTTTGTTGCTGTCTCCCAGCCCAAATCCACATTCCTCAGGGGGGGAGATTCGCACCGGTCGTGCTCCCTGCCAGCTCCCCAGCACCCGGGACGCTGTCTGGCACAGAGTAGGTGCTCAGTGAGGTGGGGTGAGTGACTGAGGTTTTGGACTCGGGGCTCCTGTGCAAGTGGTCGATCAGCGTGAGGGTGAGATGGGGGGCCTGGGTGGGGCGTTGGTGAGCGTGGTAGTGGTCACAGGTCCTGGGGCTTGTGGGGCGTCCCCTGGAGACGTTTGGGGAGCACCAGGTGTCGGATGGGCGCTCAGGGGAGGGAGGGAGGGCCAGGCGGGAGCAGGGTTGACTGCTCCGTGCAGATCTTGGGGAGGAGTTCTGGTCGAGGAGAGGGCCCCCGGCCAAGCCACCAGGAGGAGGCGCCAGGAGAGGCGTGTGCTGTGAGGGTGGCATCCTGGTGACAGAACAGACCTGGCTCCACCCTCACGCCCAGGCAGGCCCAGCGCAGGCCTCGGGAATGCTCGGGGAGGGGCAAGGTCGTCCTGCGTTTGCCCAGCCACTGGGCCCTCGGGACCACAAGGACAGCACCCTGACGGCGCAGCCACAGGTGCTGGGACAGAGTGTGGACGCGCCCCCAGTGTCCTGCTCGGCCTGGGTATGCAGGTGGTGGAAACAGGGCTGAGGAGAGGGTGCTGAGAAGCCACAGGCGGCCCAAGGCAGAGCCACCGGGCCCTGAAGTCAGCCCACCCACGCAGGCTTCCTGCTGTCCCCTGCACGCACCCACAGGCTGGCCTTGGGGAGTATCCCCCGCCTCGGCGGAATGAGCCGCGGCACCGACCCCTGCCCGGCTCCGCGTCCTGTGGGCAGGTCTGCCCTGCCCTCCGGCCACCGGCCTTGCCGCTGGGCCCCCGCAGCAGCCCCCTCCCTGCCTGTCCTGGCTCCCCTCACGGCCGCCCCCCAGGCTCACCTCTCCCAAGGGGCGGGCACGTTCAGGCAGAAACGTTCCCTCCTCTTTCCCCTACAACCTGTGGGGACGGCGCTGGCCCGGCTGCTCTGGGCGCTGAGGCAGAACAGGCCCAGCGTGCGCACTGAGGGAGGAGCGAGTGTGCTTATGCCCGGAGCGCACGTGCCAGTAGTTCGTGTACCTGTGTGTGTCCCTGTGTGCCCGCGTGTGCACATCTGCGCGTACGTGAACGCTGTTGCATGTGCGTCCCTGTGTGTGAATGTGTGTGCACAGTGGTGCCCCGTATCCCGTGCGTCCTGGGGGGGCGTGAGCGTGTCTGCGATCCGGCAGCCCAAGTGGACCGCGCGTACACGTGAGCACTGGGCCGTGACTGTGCCAGCGTGTGCGTGTCACAGCGTGACTGTGTGGCCCGGCGGGCTCGGCAGCACTGGAGGAGATGGCAGGGGCAGCTGAAGCGGCCGCCCAGCGCCTGCCTCACACCTGCCGCCGCCGCACTGCTCTTCACGTGCAATACGGGCTCTGGGCCGGGGGGGCCTCGGCACCCGCCACCGCTGGGAAGGAACGCGGAGCCCCCAGGGCCGGGAGAGATGAGGGTGGCCTGTACTGGGAGGCCGTGGACCCTGAGTGAGGGAATCCGGCCCGCCAGCCTCCAGTGTCCCCGAGAAGAGTCCCATCTTGGTCGTGGGCACTAGGGCACGTCCCACCGGCCCTCTTGACCAGTAGATGCGGCTTTACCCCTTCCACCTGTGAGCTACCTACTCGACATCTCTTCTCCACTTCTAACAGACCCTGTTTCGGGGGCAGCAAGGTGCCTATCTAAGCACTTGATTCCTGAGCCTCCCTTGCAGGTAGGGGTGGCCATGTGACGCAGTTCTGTCTAAGGAGATGTGAGTGCACATCTGCTGAGGGCCACCAGGAAGGTGTTTGCTCTCGTGATGACGGGACAGATGTAGTGCCATGTCCTTCTCCCTTCATCCTTTATCCTGCCTGGAGCGTGAATGTGATGGCTGGAGTGCAGCAGCCATTTTGCAGCCATGAGTTAAGAGAGGCACAATGTCATGAGGATGACAGCCAATCGGAAGGGTGGAGCCTCAGTCCCTGACGAGCATTATTGAGCCGCTAAACTGAGGTCAGCAAAGTCCTTTGGATTTCTTGTGATGAAAGAAAAACAAATCTTCATATATTTAAGCCATGGTTGGTAGTTTCCTGTTATTTGCAGCCTGATGCAATCTTAACTGATCGTCTCAGATTGAAGGCTGGGAGAACCAGCTGCCCTGGCTTGCCCTGTCCCCCGGCTGGGGGCCCTCCCTCCAGCCTGTCCAGAGTCCTGCCTGCCCCCAGCCTCTGCCGTTTTCGTGGTTAACAGCAGGCCGGGAACCAGTTGTAATTTAGACCAGCTCTTCACGTTCTTTTAATCACGACCCTCACGACACAGAAGGGGAGACTGAGGCTCTCTGAAGTCACCAGCCCAGGGGGTCTTAACTCAGTCGTTACCTCTGTGGTGGGTCCTGAGGGCTCACGGAAGGAGTTCTGGCCCCCAAACTCCCCTCACCAACCTGTCGCACTGGTGCTGAGGGCCCCATCGAGAGCAGGCAGCGTCCTTTGCAGGTTCATCCATTAAGCCGGCCCCCTTCTTGGGAAGGGTGTTCTGTCCACAGGGGCCACAGGCCACCCTCTCTGCTAGGAGCAGGAGCGGGAGGGCCAGCTGAGGAAAGTGGGGAAGGAGAAGGGGGAAGGGGCTGCAGGCTGACCAGTGAGTGGGTCCTGGCGCAGCTGCCTTGGCCTCTGCAGACGGTGTGGGGGGGGTGAGCTTCGCGGGCTTCCCCCCGGGGGCCCCAGGCACTCAGCGGGTGACTCAAGGCTGGCGGCCTTAGCCACAGAGGCGTGTCTGTGCCGGGAGAGTGGAGCTGGGTACCGGGAGCCCCGGGGGTGGAGGCAGCCCCCTCCCTGCACACGCCCACCCTGCACGTGGCCCTAGGTCACTCACCCCCTCCCCTGCTGAGCCCATTTCTCAGCTGTTAACTGGGACAGTGACTCCCTCTGGAAGAAGGTGAGGGTAGAACTGTTTACACACCCAAGACGCGGCTCCAGTGCCCCTGGGCCCGGGGGTGTCCGCCTGAGTGACCACGGCTGGGCCAGCACCTCCAGAGGGCCAGGCCCATGCCTGGGGCTCTCCTGGCTGGGCTGTCATTTCTCAAACCCAGAAAACAACCCAACCAGGGAGGTCTGAACATCCCCACTTTGCAGACAGGGACACTGAGGTCAGGGCCCTGGGGGTCCTGCGCAGTGGTCCTCTGCCCGAGGCGCTCTCTGTCCCTAGGTGTGTGCTGAGCTCACTCACACCTGCCCCTTGCACCTGCTGCTCCCCTCTGCTTAACCCTCCCCTCCTCCCTCCTCCTGGTCCTTTCACCTGGCTGGTCCCAGCCTGGATGTTCCTCTGTGACTTCCCCGCCTGGGCAAGGGTCCTCTCCCCGCCCCCGGTGCCTGAGTACCCCCTCCTCAGCGCCGGGCACAGGGGCAGCCGCTGCCGGGTGAGGGTTGGCCTCCCTGGTGAGAGAGGGGCCGGCACCACATGTCCCTGGTTATGACACAGAAGTGCACAGTAAAGAATGCCGTGGCTGCGACGTGGCAGAGCAGGATTCAAGCTCAGGTGTTCCTGATCCCAAAGTGTGTCTTCTGAAAACGGAGGGGCTTTGGGCTCGGAGGGGAGGCAGTCATGTCGGGATAGCAGCTTCCCGGACGGAGACCCGGCTCTCTGCTCCTCAGACTTCCCCTGCGCTTCCTCTGGCGGCAGAGGGGTGCCCGTGAGCGGGGCACATCTCATTCCTACTGGCATCCATCCGTCCTTCCTTAAAGCCCAGGTTTCCTTTGGGAAAATGGCCCTTGGCCACTGGCCCTTCCAGAGGTGGACAGGTGACTCAGGTCTGGCCAATCAGCATGCTTCCTCCCACGCCCCCCACTAGCCTGTCCAATGAGAGGCCACCGCGAACCTTTGCTGGGACTATTGACAGAGGAGGGGGTGTCCCCGGAGGTTGTTGGAAGGAGTCCGCCATCCGGGGCTCCCCGATACCCCCAACATGACGAGGGTTAAGGCTCTGCAGCCCAGGAGGGCCTCCAGGGCTGGGATCAGAGACGGGGCCCACCAGGTGCTTGGACGTAGCTGAACGGCCTCACCCGCATCCCCCACGCAGCTCAGGGGTCCGGATCTTGGTGACACCCCCATTGTTTCCCCAGAAGCTCTGACACAACCCACGCTTCGTGCTCTCACCTCCGTCCACATCCGTCTTCAGGGATCCACTGCCACTGCTTGGTCCAGAGCCCCGTCAGGGCTGTCACCTGGATGGCATAATAATCTCCTCTTCTCCAGCCTCTTCTCAAGTATGCCTTCCACACCGTTTGCCAGAAATATTTCTCAGGAAGGCAATTCTGAAGGGCGTTCTACTCACACCTCTTCGGAGGCTCCCAGTGGCCTAAACCGGGAATCGTGAACTTGGATGGAGGCACGGCCAGGAGGGCTGAGCAGTGGTCTGTGTAAGGAGACCCTCTTCGTTCCCACAGCTTAGTTGCTGCTTCTCCTCCTACGCCCCGCTCCCTCCCCTCCCCCTCCTCCCCCTCCACTCCCCCTGCTCCCTGCCCTGCCCTCCCCCTCCTCCGTCTTCTTTTGGAGACATGTCCCCTGGGCCTCTTTCATTCCCCTGCTTTCACTAAGGTGTTTCTACGCTGGTACAAGCACGCGATGAATGGCATGTGACAGTCGGCCTGTGCTGGGGACGCAGTCGGGGAGTGGTGGGGACCGGTGAGCAGGAGAGCCCCCATTTCAATGGCGAGGCTACCGCTCTGTTACAGCCCACTAACGCTTTGTGGAAATGCAGCTTCGGCGCTGACAGATCTGCCAACTTGCCAAAAGAAACCAGAAACCGGGATTTTTAGGGGACGGCTCCCATTGTCAATATAGGCAAACAGCTCCAAGCTCTCAAAAAGTACCGTGTGACTCCTCCTCTCACACTGCTGGTGGGAGCCTAAAGTGATACAATCTGTGAGGACGGGGATTTGACACCGTTAAAGTCACGAGTGCAGCGCTCTTCAGCTTGGCACACGCCCGCTTCTGGGTGGCTTAGACTCACAGCGCACGAAACGATGTGTTCAAGATACTTTAGCGCTACATCGTTTGCAATAGCAAAAAGTGTCCACCTATAGGGTCTTGGTTAAATAGATTATATCTGTAAAGTGGTGCTATGCAGCTGTAAAAAAGAATGAGATGGGAATTTCCTAGTGGTCCAGTGGTTAGGTCTCCGTGCTTTCACTGCTGAGGGCCCGGGTTTGGTCCCTGGTCCAAGAACTAAGGTACCGCGAGCTGTGCGATGTGACCACCAAAAAAATAAAAGTAAAAATAAAAAATGAAAAACTTACAAAAGAACGAGATGGTTTCTTAGGCATGACATCAAAAGCGCAAGTGACAAAAGGCAAAATAGATAAATCAGAGTTAACTGCAATTGAAAACTTTTGTGCTTCAAATGATGCCACCAAGAAACTGATAGGACAACCCACAGAATGGGAATAAATATGTAAATCATAGTCTAATAAGGAACTTATATCCAGACTATATAAAGAACTCTGCAACTCAACAATAAAAAGGCAAATCACACAATTCAAAACAGAAAAGGAACTGAATAGACGCTGAACAGTCATTTCCCCAAGGAAGAAAAATGGCCGATAAGCACATGAAAAGATGTTCAACATCATTAGTCATGAGAGTAATGCAGATCAAAGCCACAATGACATACCACTTCACACCCACCAGGATGACTACAATGTTCAAAAGAAAAAAAAAAAGGAAAATAACAAGTGTTGGTGAGGATGTGGAGAAGTTGGAACCCTCAAATATAGTGGTGAGATTGTAAAGTGGTGCAGCCACTGAAGTAAACAGTTTGGCAGCTCCTCAAAGAGCTTAAAAAGTTTACCACATGACCCAGCAATCCCACCCTTAGGTCCGTACCCAAGAGACCGGAAAGCCTAGGTCCATACAAACCTCGTCCGCGAGTGAATGTCCAGAGCACCTTTATTCACAATAGCCAAAAAGTAGAAACAACCCAAATGTCCATCAACTGATGGGATAAACAAGATGTGGTCTACCTATACAGTGTAATATATGCAGCCTTAAGAAAGAATGAAGTTCTGACACGTGCCACAAGGATGAACCTGGAAAACATTATGCTGAGTGAAGGAAGTCAGGCACAAAAGGTCACGCAGTGTGTAATTCCATTGATCTGAAACGTCCAGAATAGGCAAATCCATACAGATTAGTGGTTGCCGGGGGCTGGTGAGGGGAAATGAGGAGTGACTAATGGCTTTCTTTTTGGGGCGATGAACATGTTCTAACATTAGGCAGTGGTGATGGTTGCACAACTCTGTGAACAAACTAAATTCATGTACTGAATTGTACACTGTAAATGTTTTATAGTATGTAAATTATTTCTCAAAAACGCTGTTATAACAAAAAAAGAATGAGAGATCCCTCTGGTTTTTGATACCACATGATTTGCAGGAAAATCGTCAAGAATTTGTTACCTTTTTGTAGAGTAAAGGGGAGGTGGGTAAGAGTGTGTATTAGTATTTGCTTGTGTTGAATTTATATTGTTTCTTCTTACTTCCAGTAGGAAACTATAAAATCGGCCACCTGGCGTGCGACCAAGATTTTTCACTTGAACTTTTTCATTAAGATTTGAGTTTTGAGCCACATGAAACTTTTTCTTCAAGTAGTCAGTGGTGTCAAATGCAGCAAGGTCATAAGGCAAGGCTGAAGAATGTTAGATAATTGATGACTATTCTGGGACGCAGTCGGGGCCTAGTAGGGGCAGGAGTAAAGCAGCTCATGGTTTATTCAAAAGTAAATGAGAATCAGGGAGTTTTTGCCAAGGAAGTTGAAATGTCTGTAACTTGTATACCGATCCCACCTGGAATACTTACAGAGAAGTATTTAAAGGATTTGCAATTTATGGGTCTCTTCTGCTATTTTATGCTTTATTCCCACAGCAGATGGGACCATCACAGAGCTGGCCATCAGGTTGCCTGAGAAGACGCATTTATGGGCACTGCAGAACTTATCCCGCACATATTTCAGAGTTAGGGAAGGCTGTCTACTGTCACCTAAGGAAAGGCCATCACGGAAGTATTTTCAGAACTCAGGGCAGAAAAGGTCCACTTGCCATTTACGTGGTTTATTAATGTTCAAGGCTAATCACGTAAGAGAGAATTTGGCTTTTTGCTGTGCCGTCAGGAAAATCAGAAACAAATGTATAGTTCAGCTAACTCAGGAGGCCCATGTGATTTTTCCATGTCTAAATACGAGGTATCTATTTGTTCTGGGGCTGACCTTATACTCCTGGACGTTTTTCCTTATGTCGTGTTTTTAAGAACACAGTCTCCACTTTTCCATCTTAATGTATGGATCCTAGTGAACCTCTTAAATTTCAGTGCAAAAAACCCCAAGTATGGAAGAGTTAACAGAAAGAAACTGTCACCACAAGAAAAGAGAAGGGGCTTCTGAAGGGCTGGCAACGTTCTTTTTGGTTTTCTCCATTTGAATTCTATACACTGAGGTGTTAGGTTTGTGAAAACTGACTGATACACTTATGTGGAACTTTATGTATGTTTTAGTAAAAAATAAACAACCACAACGGTGGGGAATGTAAACAAAATTCCTTTCTGGTCTGAATCTACTCTTCGGCCACCAGTTGGGACGGAAGGGATGGACCCTCGCCGAAGCGCTCAGGCCTAACTCCTGGGCTCCCCGACCCAGGACCCTTCCTTCCCCGGCACTGGTGGACACGCGGCCTCCAGCGAGCGGGCGTAGCTGACCCCGCGGCCCCGCCCGCTGCCCCGCAGGCAAGGCGCGGGAGTCGCTGGACGGAGCCGCCCCACGGAGGCGTCACACCCGAGACCGGGAAACCGCGAGCCGAGGCCCGGGGACGCCGGAAGCTGAAAGGAGAGGACCAGCCACCGGAAGTCAGTGGAGGCTTCGGGCCGACGCTCTATAACCCGGAGGACCGGGATCTCCGTGGTTGGATGTGACGGATCACCGTCTACCTGGGATGGCGCTCTCCCAGCGCCGGGCTCCCGGGGCCCATCGGGAAAATGGGGGGCGCAATCCCCGGGGCGATAGGGGCTGATAAGGGAAGAGGGGGCTGAAGGAGGGGGACTGCGTGATGCGGCCGCCAAGGTAACATCTAGTCACCTCAACCCTCCAAGCTCCCGGGACCAGCAGCAACTGACCGGAGGACACCTGGCGGATCAGAGTGGATGCGCGCTTCCGCGCACGCAGGGGCGGTGCTTTCCAGTCTCGCGGCGCCCGGGGCTGCCAGCGCGCATGCGTCCGAGGAGGGTACCAGGCCGCAGAGCCGCCGCGAAAGCCGAGCGCGGGTTGGGCGGCTCCCGCCGGGGGACTGGACAGCGGCGCGGGCGCGGGTGGAGGCGCGGCTTCCTTGGCCGGTGGGCGCGGATTGGACGCAGCAAGTGGAAGGGGTGGGCACCTCCGCGGAGACCGTCCACGGATTGGCCAGAGCCTGAGGAGGCGTGGTCTTGGGGGGGCGGGGCGGGAGACCGCGCGCTGCTGAGGTGGTGGTGGTGGTGGTGGTGGCGGTGGCCCGACCCAGTGAGCGAGCGGGTCTTCGGGTCCCACCCCCCCGGGTCCCACCCCCCCCCCCCAACCCCGACCCGGGGACTGAAAGCCGGCGACGCTGGGGAGCCGGGACCTCCGAGGGCCCGGGCGGCGTCGGGTTGAGGCGGCATCCGCCGAGTGCGGACCGAGGAGAGAGGGCGCCCCGCCCCTCGCTTTCTTCCTGGACCGCGCCTCGCTGCGCCTCCCACGCCGCCGACCCCGCGTCCCGCGCGGGCCTGAGCTCCGGGCTCCCGCGGGTGCGGGACGCGGGCTGCGTGCGCCGCTCGGCCTGCGGGCCTGGAGGCTCCGGGGGACCCCCTGAGTCCGGGGCCGGGCCCCTGCTCGCCCGCGTCCCCACGCAGACGCCATGGCTGAGCCCCTGAAGGAGGACGACGGCGAGGACGGCTCCGGAGAGCCCCCCGGGCCGGGGAAGGCGGAACCCACCGGCCCCGCCGTCTCCGTGGCGGCCAAGAACCTGGCCCTGCTGAAGGCGCGCTCCTTCGACGTGACCTTCGACGTGGGGGACGAGTACGAGATCATCGAGACCATCGGCAACGGGGCCTACGGGGTGGTGTCCTCCGCGCGCCGCCGCCTCACCGGTGAGCGACCCGCCCGGCCTTGCTCGCACGTGTGGAAACCGGTTCCCGGGGGCTGAGACCCGCCCCGTCCCAAGCAGCCAGCGGGGACGCTGGGATGTGAATTCTGGGTCAAGTCAGCAAGCATGGGTTGGGTGCCTCTGGGGGCCGGCCTCTGTATTGGGCTCGGGTCTCTGAAACTCTGGTGGCTTTGCCAGCGCATCAGCCTACTTCTTCCTTAGGTGACAGTCCGGGTTAGACCCGAATGGAGGTTCTCCAGAGTGTGTTCTGGAGCCAGAGACTGGCGCTCGGGGTTGGTGGTGGGATGGATGAGGTCTGAGATGCAGAGTGTAGGGAGCTAGGGTGAGCACAGGTGTGAGAGTCTAGAGTCTAGCACTAACTAGCTGTGCAACGCCCAGCAAGCTCCTGAGCCCAGGTCTCCACACCTCTAACTTTGAGCTATGAGTACCTGCCTCAGGAAGGAGGTGAAGGGGAAATCTGATGACGTATGTACTATGCTTAGTACAGAGCCTGGCACAAAGTAGGTACTCTGTAAGTGGTAGCTGTTGTCACTTGCATCCGCAAAGGGAGGTATTGAGAGGGGCCTTTTGCTACTCTGCAGCTAACCAAGGTACCTTGCGGCATCTGCTTTTCCCCTGTTCCCCAGGCCAGCAGGTGGCCATTAAGAAGATCCCTAACGCTTTTGACGTGGTGACCAATGCCAAGCGGACCCTCAGGGAGCTGAAGATCCTCAAACACTTCAAGCACGACAACATCATTGCCATCAAGGACATCCTGAGGCCCACTGTGCCCTATGGCGAGTTCAAATCTGTGTAAGGAGCGGGGATGGAAGAGGGAGGCCGAGCAGGGACCTTTTCTGAATGCTGGGGCCAGATTGCTGAAGTTCTAGAAGGGTAGCTGAACCTAATGTAGGGCAGGCTGGGAAAATTCCTGCGATTCTACGATCAGTGCTCCCTTATGGCTTCGCCAGGGATACATGTGATTCCTCAAGAAGAGTGCAGAGGTAACAGTTTTATAGGACCTCAGTATGTAGCTTGGCAAACGTAGGACGTTCATTCTATATCTGTACCTTTCTATTCCCGTAGCAGACATCACTAGTCAATGACAGAACACTGTCCTACAGAAAATGGAGAAGCCTTTACAGTTTTCATCACAGTCTTTCAAGCAGCCACTACCAAACGATGGAGAGGGCTCCCGAACTAAACATGTTGGCCAGCCTGGTTTAGTCCAACCTGACCTTTGCTCTGATGGTGAAACTAGATCTGGAGAGAAAAGCGATTTCACTTCACTTAAGTTAATGGAAAAGTTGTAGAGAATCTAGAATTTTCATACCCTGTGGGTGGCCCCTACAGAGTCTGAGAGTAAGGCCATAACCTGTCTGGAGTGGGAGGGCGTGGTGAGGCTGGGGCTGGAGGGTGGGCAAGACAGCCCCTGCCTGTCTCCCCTGCCCCTCAGCTATGTGGTTCTGGACCTGATGGAGAGTGACCTGCACCAGATCATCCACTCCTCGCAGCCGTTGACGCTGGAGCACGTGCGCTACTTCCTGTACCAGCTGCTGCGGGGCCTCAAGTACATGCACTCGGCTCAGGTCATCCACCGCGACCTCAAGCCCTCCAACCTGCTGGTGAATGAGAACTGCGAGCTCAAGATCGGGGACTTCGGCATGGCCCGAGGCTTGTGCACCTCGCCCGCCGAGCACCAGTACTTCATGACCGAGTATGTGGCGACACGCTGGTACCGCGCCCCCGAACTCATGCTCTCGCTGCACGAGTACACGCAGGCTATCGACCTGTGGTCCGTGGGCTGCATTTTTGGGGAGATGCTGGCCCGCCGCCAGCTCTTCCCAGGCAAAAACTATGTGCACCAGCTGCAGCTGATCATGATGGTGCTGGGTACCCCGTCGCCGGCCGTGATTCAGGCCGTCGGGGCTGAGAGGGTGCGGGCCTACATCCAGAGCCTGCCGCCACGCCAGCCTGTGCCCTGGGAGACGGTGTACCCGGGTGCCGACCGCCAGGCCCTCTCCCTGCTGGGGCGCATGCTGCGTTTTGAGCCCAGTGCCCGCATCTCAGCAGCTGCCGCCCTCCGCCACCCCTTCCTGGCCAAGTACCACGACCCCGATGACGAGCCTGACTGCGCCCCGCCCTTTGACTTTGCCTTTGACCGCGAAGCCCTCACACGGGAACGCATTAAGGAGGCCATCGTGGCCGAGATCGAAGACTTCCACGCGCGGCGCGAGGGAATCCGCCAGCAGATCCGCTTCCAGCCTTCCCTACAGCCTGTGGCCAGTGAGCCCGGCTGCCCCGATGTTGAGATGCCCAGTCCCTGGGCTCCCAGTGGGGACTGTGCCATGGAGTCCCCTCCGCCGGCCCCACTGCCATGCCCCGGCCCTGCGCCCGACGCCATCGATCTGACCCTGCAGCCGCAGCCGCCCCCGCCGGCCAGTGAACCGGCCCCTCCAAAGAGGGAGGGAGCCATCTCAGACAACACCAAGGCTGCCCTCAAGGCCGCCCTGCTCAAGTCCTTGCGGAGCCGGCTCCGAGGTGCCTGGCAGGGGCCGCGGCTGGCTGGGGAGCGAGAGGCAGAGGGGCCCCAGGCCTGGACAGGCTCTTACCTTCACCTCCCGTCTTCTCCGCAGATGGCCCCAGCGCCCCCCTGGAAGCCCCCGAGCCTCGGAAGCCGGTGACAGCCCAGGAGCGCCAGCGGGAGCGGGAGGAGAAGCGGCGGCGACGTCAGGAGCGGGCCAAGGAGCGGGAGAAGCGGCGGCAGGAGCGGGAGCGCAAGGAGCGGGGGGCCGGGGCCTCCGGGGGCCCCTCCGCCGACCCCCTGGCCGGGCTGGTGCTCAGCGACAACGACCGCAGCCTGCTGGAGCGCTGGACTCGCATGGCCCGGCCCCCGGCCCCCGCGCCCACACCCCCCCAAGCCCGGCCCCGCAGCCCGCCCGCGGGCCCCCCGCCGCAGCCCGCCCGCCCGCCCGCTGGGCCTGCGCCGGCTCCCCCCCACGCCGCCGCCGCCTCCAGCCTCCTGGCCCCCCGGTCACTGGGGCCACCCCCTGGGCTGCCTGGCCCCAGCGCCCCGAGCGTTCTGCCTTACTTCCCCTCTGGCCCACCCCCTCCAGACCCCGGGGGGATCCCTCAGCCCTCCACCTCCGAATCACCCGACGTCACCCTGGTGACCCAGCAGCTGTCCAAGTCGCAGGTGAGGGGGAGGCCCGGCCGTGGGGATGCCTGGATCTGAATCCCGGGGAGGTGGGCTTGGGAGGTCGTGGGGGCAGGAGAGGCTGTGGTGTGTCCTGGCCCCGTGGAGCGGAGCGTCAGACGAGGCTCGAGCTCTCCTAGCCTGCCTGCTCGCTCGCAGGAGCGTAGCGCCAACGGGCCGGTCGTTGGAGACCTCAGCCCGCACTCAGTGTTTGCTGAGGCTGGGGCTGTCACCACCGGTGTCCAGGCCCACTCGAGGGCAGTGTCAGGGTGGCGTGCCCTGCAGACCTCAGTTGGCGCTGGGTGGTTCCCGCGTTGTAAGCTGCCATCATCCTCTGCAGGTGGAGGATCCCTTGCCCCCCGTGTTCTCCGGCACCCCAAAGGGCAGTGGAGCGGGCTATGGCGTTGGCTTTGACCTGGAGGAATTCCTAAACCAGTCTTTCGACATGGGCGTGGCTGACGGGCCACAGGACGGGTAAGAGCTGGGCCGGGACTCCGGAACGGGCTGTGGCAAGGGGCTCCCAGCACAGGAGGAGCCTCTCACCCTGCTCTCCCCCTTGCCGCCCTCAGCCAGGCCGACTCAGCCTCGCTCTCGGCCTCCCTGCTCGCCGACTGGCTCGAGGGCCACGGCATAAACCCTGCCGACATCGAGTCCCTGCAGCGTGAGATCCAGATGGACTCCCCCATGCTGCTGGCTGACCTGCCTGACCTCCAGGAGCCCTGAGGCCCGCAGTCTGTGCCTTGCTGCCAGGGGCAGACCCAGCTCCAAGATCCGCAGGACCGTTCCCGAGGGCTGGAGCCCCAGGCCTGACGGGGGAAGCTCAGCTCGGATTATTCTGCAGGTTCATCTCAGACCCACCCTGCGGCCTTAAGGGGCCACCTGAGCCAGCACGAGCCACGGCAGGAGGGGCAACCCCTACCCCCCCCCCAGCGATACTTTTCAGTATTGTATTTTTATTATTATTATTATTACATTATTATTATTACACAAATTTTTTTGCTATCGAAACGAAGCTTGTGAAATATAAGGTTCCCTTTAGTGCCTGTCTCCAGGGCGTGTTTCTCGAGTTGAGGGCAGGGTGCCATCAGTGGGGGAACCGGCGCTTGGAGGCCAAGCAGACGCATCTGCGTGCACAACAGCCAAGGCCGGTTCATTCAGGCCCTGAGGTTTATTAAGACCCCCACTCCCCACCTGCTCCCAGCCCCACAGAGGTGGCCTTCTGCCACCTCACGTGGTCAGACTCACCCCCGGGGCGGGTGGGGGGACCTCGCGACCTGTGCCTACCTCGGCTGTGGCTGTTTAGTGTGGCTTGCGGTAGCCGGGGTGAGATACGGGAGCCTGGGACGGGCAGGCGGGGGAAGCTGAGCGTGAGAGTGAGCGGGGCTGGGGGCCCGTGGTGCTCGCCGCTGGGAGGGAGGCGAAGGGTGGGAGGTTCTCTGCTGGCTGGCGGGACTGCTAGCGCGTGGCGGCGGCGGCGGCGGCGGCGGCCGCACGCAGGTGGCCTGGCGTGTGCCGGGAGTGGGTCGGACTGCGCCGCCGGTCTGCCGCAGTGGGAAGCCGGCTAAAGTGGGACACCGGCCCGCAGCCTTCCGGACGGGGTCCGAGTCCAGGCCGGGCGGCGGTGCCTTCCGGAGGTCTGGGAGGCCGCCGGCGTGTAGCCGGGTGGGGGGGGAGCAGAGGCCCGGCCGAGAGGTGGGCGTCGTGGGTGTGAGGGGAGCCGTTGTGCTGGAGCCACAGGGCCCCCGGGAGAGGCGGGCGCCGAGGGCAGCGGGGCGCGGGGCGGCAGAGCGGGGGGCGGGGCGGCAGAGCGGGGGGCGGGGCCTGCGCCTCAGGCCCGGCGGATCTTCATCTCGGTGCGCTTGAGGGAGTAGTAGAAGCCCTTCCACTGGGCCCAGTTGATGCCGTTGGCGTAGGAGAGGTGGGAGCCGCCGAGGTAGAAGCCGTTGAGGTTGGCGAAGTGGCAGCTGCGGAACCAGAAGGCGCCCGACGAGAGGGCAGCGCAGTTCTGCACGAAGAGGTCCTGGTCCCGGTCGAAGGTGGAGAACTTCTGGCCGCTGTGGTAGGACAGGGAGTCGCCTGGCGGAGGGGAGGGGCAGCCTGGGGACGGGGCCTCTCCCGAGCCAGACGCTGGGTAGCTGTGCGTCCGTAGCTCGCGGGGCCGCCTGGGCGCGGGGGCAGCCCGGCCTCCCCCCAGCCCCTCCGCGGCTGGCGGGAGCGGGTACCTGCCCCGCCGTCCTCGAAGCCCGACACGTGGAGGCTGTAGCCGTCCTCCTCGGCGCTGACCGCGTTGGGCGAGATGGAGAAGTCGGCGTACTTGGCGAAGGCCGTGTTGTTCTCGAAGTCCTCCAGGTCCACCCGCAGCTCATACTTCTGCTTCAGTGTCAGGAGGTGCAGGTTCTGCAGCCCTGGGAGGGGGTGGGGGGCGTGCGGGTCAGCGGGGACCTGGCTCTGGGGGCCCCCAGCCTGCCGGGCCCCGCCTTACCCAGCCAGTACTCCCCATCGGCGCGGCCAAAGCCCAGCTTGTAGTCGTTCCAGCCCCGGAAGAAGCTCACAGAGCCGTTGAATCTCTTCTGGAAAACCTGGAGCAGAGAGGATGGGCCTGGACGCTCGAGGGGCCAGGGGGCTGGGGCGTCACCCGGGCGCGGACCCTGTGAGGCTGAGGCGGTTTGTGAGAGGACCAAGCCGGGGGCTGAGGTGAGGCCCGTGCCGGCACCAGGCCCCTCGGGGAGCGGCTGCCGAGAGCAGGAAGAGGTGAAGGGGGCGTTCTAGAATTGAGGCGCCTGGGGGTGAGTCCGGCGCCGGCTGTGTGACCTTGGGCAGGTTACTGCACCTCTCTGGGTTTTGGTTCCTCATTTGTAACCTTGCTTCCAGGATTATTGTGAGGATTACAGGCACTAACCTACCTTAAGCATCTAGGAGTCTGTGGCGGCAGAGGCTCACAAGCTGTGCTGTATCGTCCCTGCTTTAGAGACGAAGTCACAGGCTCACAGCCGTGCGGCTTGGCCTCCGTGCCCCCCGCCCCACTCACCGTCCACTTTCCACCCTCGGTGGTCATGTCACAGAAGACGGGCACAGGCACGCTGGGGCCCGAGGGGTAGATGAGGTACACGCCATCCGCCTGGTAGCCCTGGGCGTAGATGTCGTCGCAGTCCAGGGGCTGCTGTAGGCATGACCTCTCCAGAGCTGGGGGCGGGGTGAGGAGAAGGGACCTGAGGCGCACCAGCCACCTCCGCCCGCCCGGCCCCCCCTTCACCTCCCTCCCCGAGCTGGCGGCGCGTACCGTCTGGCCCACCCGCCCCCTCTTACAGGCTCAGCCCGGGGCCGACTCCCAGCTGCGATGCTCAGGACAGCCCCCTCGCCCAGCCTGTGGGCCGCGCGAGTGC
>NW_021147070.1:0-25000 GCF_002837175.3 Physeter macrocephalus
ATGAAATCGAAACACCCTAAAAGAAGCCTTTGGAGTAGGAACTTGCCAGGGTCATTAGACATGCTCAGGTTGCGAGAGAAAATGCGATTACATGAAGTAAAAGTGGGATACAAAGTAGTGACTATTCTACAATCATGGCTACTGTTTCAGAGGACGAGGACCAGAAGGGAACCCAGACAAATGAAAATCGTTGGCTTGGAAGGGCTGTGGGATTGTAAGTGCTGGTTTTCCAAATGAAGTTCATTATTATAATGATTTTGTTGGGCTATTGATGTACATTAATTTAAAGAAATCAAATGCAAACAATTATAAGATGGCAAGATTAAGTCTGAAAGTCCAGCTGGGAACCCAGGAAGGTATGTTGTATGTCATTCTCTCCAAGGCTGATAGCAGAAAGGGCTTGGAGGTAAGGGAAGTGTTTGCAGCTATTGGGGAGCTTTGTACCTCTCTGCATGCTTTGTTCAGTCTTTGCCTTGGTCTCCCCACTAGCCCGTCTGCCCTTAACACGGGGAAGTGAACCCCTGTTGCTGTCCAGGGCTTCTGGAAGCAGAGCCCCTGTTCTCCAGTTTGTTATTATCCAAAGCCAGGGTCTCTGTGGGATGACTTTCTTCAAGGCCCTGGCATGGTGAACCAAACGCTCAGTGCTTTTGTAGCAGGTGGTGCTTTCAGATCAGGGATTTGCCATTCCTTATGTGAAAACGAGTCCAGATTTGTGAGTTCTGTCCCCAGTTCCAAGCACTTTTCTTGCCCTGTAACCAGTTTTGGGGTCTGGTCCCCAAAACTTTTTGAGCCTTGATTTAAAAAAAAAAAAGAAAAAAAGCTTAATTGGACCACATGAAATGACACATGTGAAAGTATTTAGAAATTGTTAAAGCTGTATGCACCCATGAGAGGATATTTTTATTCATATTTGCATCATAACGTAACGTGGACACCGAGGAAAGTTAACCTCTGTCAGAGTTTAGTTTCTTCTAAACTAAAATGGGAACATAACTGAGGTCTTCCTTGGGAGTTCCCTCAGCATGCAAATGGAAATTTAGAACCTCATCTTCATAGCTCTGGGGTAGTTAGAATATCTTTGGAATGGAAGTAGGTTGCCTCCTGTCTTGCAGGGCATCTGCATGGGGTATACTGGTAGTACTGGGTTTAGAATAGTCAACTGTGTCCTACAACAGGGTGGCCTCTGAATGGGTGGGTAGGCTGCATCTCATTTCAATCATAGCTTATCTCTTTGGATTCCATTTGGCCGTGTGGGTTGGAATTGTAGTTATGAGTGAATTGTTTTTCTGTGGTGTGTCAGAAATGTTTCAGGAAGACTGGAAGTAAGTAAACAGCCTGGGAATCCCAGCAGATGAGCTGGGGAGCATTGATACTGTAAATCTTTAGTCAGGGCCGTGTTAGACTCACATAACAGGAAATCCCTGTTTCGTGTGGGAGAGGAGGTGGCACAGTGCCAGGGAGACCGCTCAGCTCTGATCTGCCACACACAGGTGGTGAGATGTCCACCCAGTCAGCTCCCCTCTTTGAGTTCAGGTTTTTCATCCAGTAAGTGTAGTTACAAAATAGGAAGATCAAAAGAGATAAGATAAAATGTTAGCAATTACTTCTATGATAGGGAAAATACTTTGGGGCCTAAGAATCTTAATGTTTTCATATATGTGCTGTCTTAGTCTGTTTGGGCTGCTATAACAAAACTCCATAGACTGGGTGGCTTATCTACAACAAAAAGTTACTTCTCACAGTTCTGGAGGCTAGAAGTCCAAGATCAAGGCACTGGCAGATTCAGTATCCAGTGAGGAGGGCCAGCTTGCTGGTTCATAGAAGGCTGTCTTCTCACTGTGTCCTCACATTGCAGAAGAGGAGCATTCAGGTCTCTTTAGCCCTTTTTAAGCGTATTAATCTCATTCATGAGGGCTCCACCCTTATGACCTAATCACCTAGAGGCCCCACCTCCAAATACCACCACACTGAGGATTAGGGTTCAACATAGGAATTGGTGGGTGCACAGACATTTAATTGTAGCATGTACATTCAGGAAACAATATACGTAAATTCTCTCATAATAACAACATTTTTATAACTCTTACTTTATATAGATAACTTGTTTTAATCCTCATAACTACCTTATAAGATAGGTGTTGTCATGTTCCTGTTTAGTAGGACAGTGGACATCAAATCCAAAGCTCATAAGTGGAAAAGCTGGGATTTGAACCCAGGCAGTCTGGCTCCAGAGTCCCTCCTCTCAACCACTATTCCAGTCTGTTTCAAGTTAATAAGCCCCACATCTGCTGGGTTTGATATTCTCCACTTGATAGATTCTCATTCATTTGGCAATATGCAAAATTTGTATGCCACAACAAGGGAAACTAGAGCCCCAAGTTAAAGAGTTCTGTGTTGAGTGGAATCTCTTAGTGTGTGGTGGTGGCTTTCCTCTGGGCAGCGCCCAAGTTATAAGCCCAGCCTCATGGAGACTGGCTATTTAGGTACAGCCTTGGATCTCATACTCTCTGGGGCTTGAGGAACTTGCCTTTGTGTACCGGGGGTATCACAGACCACAGTTCATTCTGCTTTGTCTTGACCTAGGTGCTGTTCTAGGCAATATGTAGGTTCTGTCCCTGGCTTTTCCAGTACACACACACACACCTTTCTTGCTGATTACAGCAAATGATCCAGAACCCTAAACTCCCAGCCCTTCCGGAGGGTCATGACTTAAAGACATCACAGATGGTCAGTTGAAGCTTCTTGAAAAAGTGAAAAATGGCTTTATAGAAAATGCCCAGATCTGTTTTCATGTATTTTTAGACTATTGATCAACCTGTGTGGAACCTGTAGCCAGATACTGATCGACTGAGCATTGGTAAAAGCATTGCAGTGTGACCCCCGAGGGAGCACCCCTCCCCTTTACACCCTCGCTCACTTCTGTCCTCTTGCTTCCTTCTTTGCTCTTCCTCCTCCTTTTCCTCCTTCTCTTCTCCTTAACTGCTTTGCCTCACTTGTAGGGAAATGAGAGGTTTCATTTCTCACACACGGGTCCTCTGTCGATGAAAATATAGAGAAAAATTGTTCTCACAAGTGTAGAACATTTATTGAAATAATTATGTTGAAGGAACCATTACATACTGGGTGCACATACCCATTTGCCAGATGAAGGCTTTGGGGAAGACAGGTCCACCCTGTCACATCCTCTGAGAGTAAGAACTCAGATCATTTATCCCAAGCTTCTCATCCTCAGCTTCTCCACAGGAGTCCAGTAGAAGATGGGGTGCTGGAGGCCTTGCCTGTGAAGTGTCTCTACTGGGAGGAGGATGAAGAAAGCGTGTAGCAGGTGAAGGCCAATGCTTTGTCCAGGGACCGGGGCTGAGAGGCATCCTTTTGCTCATCTACGCTGCTCCTTCCAGCTGAGCAGAGGCATCTGGGAGCTTTCCTCAGCCTTGCCGCCTTGTAGAATGGGGTGCAGTGGAGCTTTGCTGAAGGAACTTCCATTTCAGGAGTACCCTCATTCTGGTATCAGTGTGGTTGCACAGATAAAATTAGCATCTCTATTAGTAACACCCAACCCCAAGAACCATGCAATTATCTGATGATTTTATTTAATGACTGTGCTCTTTTCAGAGCTTATTGGGGGTAATCTTCAGAGCATGTCCTGATTACATGTTGTACAGACTACATAACAAGTGAACTAAAAAGGCAGTTCAGACCCCAGTTCCAGTTTAATTTGTAGTTTTTACATTTCAAGACATTCTTAGTAGGTAATTGTCCAGCATTTGTGTGTGTGTGTGTGTGTGTGTGTGTGTGTGTGGCATATGTGAGATTCTACTTGTTTAACAGTTTGCATCCTCCACTCCCCCACATCTCGTCTTTGGTCGTGACAATGAAGAAGAGACAACAGCTGTCCTGTTTTTCCTTCACCTTGCTCATTAGGCCATCTCTCTGAGCACTTTAGGAAATGTTTAATGGCTAATAAGACCTTGCAGGACATGTGTGTGGGCCCTTGGGGTCTTTTCTAAATGGAAGGCTAAATTGCAGCTGTGTGATCTTGGGCAAGTTACTTGGCTTCTGAGCTCTGATAAACTTTGCCTGTAAAATGTTCCCACTTTATAGTTGAGGCCTGCTTCGCACGGTTGTGCCGAGGCTTAAAGGAGGTAGTTCTGTGCAAAGGCCCTGCCTGGTCTGTGGAAGGCCTTTGAAAGTCATTTCCCAGGGACGGGGCGGGGCAGGTGCCGAGGCTTCCCAGACTGCAGGTAGGGATGCTGGGGACCTTCGAGGAGACCCTGCCTCTTCACCTCTCCAGCCAGAGAGCAGGGAGAGTAGGTGCTTCCTTGACATGGGTAATTTCTTCTTCCTCCACACCATTCTGATGGGAGATCAAGCTATGTGTGGGGAAAGCTGGGAGGCAGGGACCTGCCACATTGTGTAATGTGCTAGTGCTGTGGGACAAAGCTCCAGCTATGATGGGGTATTTCCAGTATCACGTTTTCTTGTCCAGAGAACCATTACCAGAGGAAAGAAGGAAACATGTGCGTGGTACCTATTATATACCAGGCACAGAGCCTACAAAGGTGAGAGGGACAGTTGTTGGGGGGTAGGGGGGACAGAGGGTGTGAGAGCTGGGGGTGGGAACTAAGGAGTTAACGTGCAGAAACTGTGGCGAATATGTATGGGCTTCCCTGGTGGCACAGTGGTTAAGAATCAATCCTCCTGCCAATGCAGGGGACATGGATTCGAGCCCTGGCCCGGGGAGATCCCACATGCCGCGGAGCAACTAAGCCCATGCGCCACAACTACTGAGCCTGAGCTCTAGAGCCTGTGAGCCACAACTGCTGAGCCCACGTGCCACAACTACTGAAGCTCGCACACCTAGAGCCCATGCTGCACAACAAGAGAAGCCACCACAGTGAGAAGGCTGCGCACTACAACGAAGAGTAGCCCCCGCTAGCCACAACTAGAGAAAGCCTGCGCACAGCAACGAAGACCCAACGCAGCCATAAATAAACAAACAAACAAATAAATATATTTTTTTAAAAAAGAAAGAAAATGTGATGAATGTGTAAATGGAGGTAAGCAAAGGGCACCCTAAGTGTTGCCAGTTTCCTGTCAGCAGATGGGGTTCCACCTGCCTCAGCCCAAATGAATTCTTGTCCTTGGAGAAACTAAGTGAATTTGGCTTTTCACCACTCTGAGATACTGGAAAATGTGAACTACTGTAAAATTAGAGAAATGAGCTTTAGTTCTACTCAGAGAGGTTTTTTTTCTCTCTCTGGCTAGATTTTAAAACCTCGTAGCAGGTCTTTTATTTTTTAATTTATTTTCTGTGAAATCCCTACTTGTAACGTCTGGTCTGTTTACTATGTCCATTCGTCCTTCCCTATCAGATTTATCTCAGTGTGTGATAGAATATGTACGTTACAGATAACTCAGTGTATACTGTGGGCACGGGGTTCTACATATAGTAGGTGTCTAACCATTGTCTGCAGGCTTGTCTGATTGTAAAAATGGTAGTCATTCTAGGCAGGTGCAGTGACACAGCCTGGAAGTTGTGTACAGGATAGAGTGTGAATGTATGTCAGAGCTGGCAGTTCTGTTGAGCAGTTGGATTCTGAACACCCATCTGTGTCTTTTGCTGGGGCATCTAAACTTTCATCTTTCAGAGCAAACAGGGTCTTTGGAACCAATATGTTCTTTCAAACAGTGCTACATGGTGCCTGATAGTTTCCATTCTGGAACCAAGTTTCTTTCTTTTTTTTTTTTTTGTAAAGAAGTCTGGCTGCTTTGTTAAGAAACTGTTATGTGAAGATTGCTGAGTGAGAGCTCCCACTGGAGGCTTCTTCTCTTCCAGTCCCCTGCATGGTTCACTCGCGGCTGGCTCAGGTGCTGATAGGGAGAGGGTTCAGGCCAGATTGCTAGAGCCTCCTCCCCCCAGGCCCTTCCAGTCCTGGATGCTAGGGATAGTGGAGGGTGGAGAGAGTTGGTGAGCCTGGGCTCCTGGCCCTGTGAGCCATGCTGACCTGGAGGGTGTTCAGCAGCTGGCAGTGATGTCACCTTCCCCAGACTGGGCTGCCCCTGTTTGCCCTCCCTAATGTTACCTTTCTCCACTTTACACAATCATGACATGTGACTGCGCTGCTTTTTCATATATTTAGTTTTAGTAACTTTATATGTTTTTATCTATTAGATGACATTTTTGGTTCTCTGTTCTTAATTTAAAACACACTGATTTTTTTTTTAAGTTTGTAAGTATGTTTTTCGTTTGTGTGTGATCATGGGTCATCAGTATACGAAAATATTTATCCAGCTCTGTTTCATAAAGTCTTCAGGAAAGATAATAGCTTGAGTAGACTGCTTTGTGCAAATTATGAATACGGCTCCCTCCTAAGATTGGGAGCAAGGCAGGGATGTTCATTCTTGCCACTTCTATTGAAAAGTATACTGCAAGTTTAGACATCCAGCTTGTAAAGTAGGAAGCAAAACTGTCTTTATTTGCAGGTGAATTGAGCCTGTATGTAGAAAGTCTTGAATACATACACATACACACCCACACAAACCTATAATAAGTCCATTAAGCTTACAGGATACAGGATCAGTATACAAAAATCAACTGTATATATTAACAAAAAACAATCTGAAAATGAAATTAAGAAAATAGTCTTGTTAAAAGTAACATCAAAAAAATAAATTTCTTCAGAATAAACTTCACAGAAGAAGTACAAGATTTGCACACTGGAAACTATAAAACATTGGGGAGAGAAATTAAAGAAGATCTAAACAAATGGAGCAATATTCCATGTTCATGGATTGGAAGACTCAATATTTGTTAATTCTCCCCAAATTGATTTGTAGATTTAATGCAATCCCTATAAAAATCCCAGCATGCTTTTTTTTTCTTTTGGGTTTTTTTGGGTAGAAATTGACAAGCTGTTCCTAATACTTATATAGAAAGGCACAGGACCCAGA
Organism: Physeter macrocephalus; assembly: GCF_002837175.3. Lineage (NCBI taxonomy): Eukaryota > Metazoa > Chordata > Mammalia > Artiodactyla > Physeteridae > Physeter > Physeter macrocephalus. The sequence continues at coordinate 6,952 of NW_021147070.1, forward strand.
ATAAAGAAAAAAATTTGCAAAGGAAGAAAATAGAGGATTGCACTTTGGTCTCAAAACTTACTAAAAAGCTACAGTAATCAAGACAGTGTGTTATTGGTGTAAGGGTAGGTCATTGGTATTGAGTTGAGAGTCTAGAAATAAACCATTATATTTATTGTCAATTGATTTTTCCACAAAGTGCCAAAGCAATTTAATAGAGAAAAGGATAGTCTTTTTAACAAATAGTGTTAGGACAATTGGATATCCATATGCAAAAAAAGATCAATTTAAACCCTTACCTCACACCATACACAGAAATTAACTCAAAATGGATTGTAGACCTAAATGTAAAAGGCAAATATAATAGCTAATATCTTCATGACCTTAGGTTAGGCAAAGAGTTCTTAGATATGAAACTAGAAACACAGCATGCCAGACTACTTTTGTAGAAGTTTTGCTAGCAGTACATATAGATGATCTCAATCAATTTACCTTTGCTAGCATTGAAAACTGTCTTTTAAAAAATCTTCAGTCGTTTAGTGGGTGAAAAGTGAATACATTATTTAGCTATATTCTCTTGTTCCTAGTGAGGTTGAATTTTTAAAAAATTTATTAACCACTCAAAATTATTAAAACTTTCTGGACGTATTCTAGCTCTCCGTCCTGTCTTTTCCTAACCTGCCAAACCTTTCGGGAGGAAAAATTTCCTTGGAGAAGAACATAAGTTTGTTAGGCTTTGTACCTTGGATTACACGTTTCCTTGTCAACTGTGGTTCTAATGGGCCTCCATGGTAGATTCATAGTGTCTTTTGTCCTTCTGCAGAGAAAATAGTGTGAGTGACTAGTTTTCAAGAAACGAACAGCAGAGTGGAGAGTGGATCTGCAGTGATCCTGGGTGATGAGAACTAGTGTGGGATTTGAAATCAGCATGCTTGGGTTCAAATCATAGTTCTTACCAGCTGTGCAAACCTTGGTCCAGTTACTTAACCCTATCAAGTCCTTAACTTCACCTGCAAAATGGAGATCTGATCATTACTTCTCTCTCAGGGTGCTTTAAGCATCAAATACAATAATGTGTGTAAAGGTTTAGTGCTCTACCTGGCCTACAGGAGTCCATTCTTTTTTTTTTTTTTTTTTTTTAGTTCCCTGACTGGGGATTGAACCTGGGCCCCCTGCAGTGGAGGGACGGAATCCTAACCATTGGACCACGAGGGAATTCCCAGGAACCCATTCTTAATGAATATTGTTAGACTTTGGATTTCTAGTCCCTGGGACTGGAGCTTCCTGAAGGAGGTCCTTCCAGGTGTTCCATGCAGTCTTCTTTTCTTTTAAAAGCACAGGTCACTGGAAAGGTTGGGAGCAGGTCTTTCTGTCCCTAAAGACAAGATTTCCTTTGGGGCCACTGTGCTCCCTATGGTTTGAATTCATAGAGTAACTAAAGGGCAGGAAAGATTTCCTCTCAGCTCTGTCTCTGAGAATACTTCTGGGCGCTGCCGAGATACCACTCATCAATTCTGTTGTTATTGTTTTTAGGGCTGTAAGCCTTCTGGATAGAATCCAGTGCATTTTTTTGAGTGCAGAAGAATTGTCAGATGAGGGGAAAGCCTTTAGACTTTATTACCTCCAGCGAACCATGCCTAATCTTGCTTTAGCCTTAAACGTACATATCCTGCCTCTAATTAGCCTGCGAGTTCTTCACAGGCAAGAAGACTGCACCTTTTAATTCTCTCCATCTCCTAGGCACCTGCCTCAATGCTGAGCAAACAGTAAGTATTCATGAGATGCTGGGATTATGCCTGGCATTTTCTGAGTTTCCAAATAGACCAAGTTAAGGAATTATATTCGTGTCAAATGATGTTCATCTGCATAATCTCATTTTGTTCTCTCAACAACCCTTCGGGGGAGGTTGTGAGAATGAGAACACTTACTATCCCTATTTTACAGATAGAAAAAATTAAGGCCCAGATAAGTTAATGACTTGCCAAACAGGATTCAGCTCTTAGGAGGGAGAACAGAGATTTGAACTCAGATTACTGATTCTAGTCAGTTGCTTATGTTGCTTCTGCTGTAGACTGTCATGTGCATCAGATACCACCCGGTCAATGGGTTTTGTCCTAGTGACAGACCACACATCCCACTTGCTTATTCTCAGATTTGCAGGAGAAAGAAAACTGTTTTTTGTTTTTTTCCATTCAATAGGTTGGATAATGAGAAAAATCCTAGGACCAAAGGTATTTACTCCTGGTCCCCCTTCTCCAAACTCTGTGGACAAACGTTTATGGATTTGATATCATGTTTTGCCCTCTTTGTGCCAGGACAGCTCAAATGGATGCTTTTGTCACCACCCCTCCCTTTTTGGCAGGAGTTATTGTAACCCTAGCCAATGAAAAAATGAGTGAGAGAAAATGACATTTCCTGGTAATGGAAAGTAACAGTTGGTGAAACTTTAGGGGTGGGTGTGTGTGTGTGTGTGTGTGTGTGTGTGTGTGTGTGTGTGTGTGTGTGTGTGTGTGTGTGTGTGTGTGTTTCAGCAAATAAGAAATGGCCGCAGTGGAGCGAGTTGTTGGTTTATTGGGCTGAAGGATGTATTTGCTTGCATCACGATTGTCAATAAAGATCTTAAAAAACCCCAGCTTGACTCTTGAGGGCTGCGGGGGGTGGGGTGGGGTGCCTGCTGCCGCTCCGGGATGGAGATCTCTTCCTGGTGGACACTTGATTCACAAGTACGCTAATTATTCCTTCCTCATCATGCAGCCTGCTGAAACAATCGCCCCGCTTGTTTGGTGCCCAGTGTGGTGCTGGACAGCAGGCCTTTTTATGGAACTGATGGCCCTGTATGTTCATATTGTTCTTTATGTACTTATTTTATAGCTTATGCAGCAGACATTCGAGTCAATTAGCTTCTTGTCTTGCAAACTGGGCGCTGCTGTTCTAGAATCAAGTTAGAAGGGTGTGTCGGAGGGCAACCCGGCTGACCTCCCTCCTTTCTTTTTGTGCCGTGTGGGTCGGTTTCAAGTTACAGCATTTTTATTGGCTCTTCTGTGCTGAACCTTGGTTTCAAAAGTTGACGTTTGTGAGTTGAATTTCTTAAAGGAATAGCTTTCCTTTTTACAAAATTGAAGTCGAGCAATACACATAGCCTGCCTCGGGGCAGGGTGATTGTTTTAAAAAACTATAGTTTAAAAACACTATATACAAAGTATATATTTTATGGTACATCCTAACCAAAAATACAAGCAAAAGGTTTCTCTACTCACAGTTCCTTCACTGGTATCAGTAGAGTCAATGCAGGCCTTGCTATATATAGAGTCCTTGTTTTTTCTTGCTTTGCAATTTTTGGTATAATCTTAACTCCTGCCTTATTTTTTATTCTTTTGTCCTCATTGTTTTCTTCACCCTGTGTTTTTGGGAACGTGCCTTAAACCCTTTTGAGAACAAGTTGGAGTATCCATTAGTTAGGTTCTGTTATGTATTGATATATCCCACAAACTATTTCTGCAGGTGATAGTGTTTATGGAGCAGAGATGCACTGCTTTAAGCTTGTGAGGATTTTTAAATATTGGAAAGAAAATTAACCCCCCAAAAAAAGAAGGGAAGAAAAGGAAATTTGCCTGCTTCCTCTGTCCCCTTTTCCATGGTTTTAGCTCCCTGACCTGATTAATGTATGTAGTGATGGTGGACTTGGAGGCACCGTGCGTGTCTCAAGAGCTCCCCCAGACCCAAGTGCAGCAGACAGGATTTATATCAAACGCACTTTGCCCCAAAGGACCATATGGTTCTGTGTGGCAGAGACTTATGTTTACCCTTGAATCTTCAGAGCCTTCCATGTTGCCCAGCCCAAGACAGAAAATACATGAGGGAATGAACGAGCAAATGAGCCCACCCACTCAACCTCTCCCTCCCTCTGCGTGAGCATCCCTTAAGCCTCACCCGAACCAGAGAACCTTCCCCCAGCCCATTTGGCTGTGCCATATAGCTGTGGTCACCAAGAGACCCTGGATGTGCCTTGGGGAGCAACTGGGTTCTTTGTAGCTGTCAGTGCTGTGATGAAAGCATGAAACATTGCTTACCCTGATATTTGTCTTTAGAAGAAAATTCTAAACCAAAGAAAAGGATCTTGAATTTGTTCCTTCCTCTTGCTTTGTATATTTATTTATTTATTTATTTTTTGGCTGCATCGGGTCTTAGTTGGCAGCACGCGAGATCTTCATTGCAGGCTGCGGGATCTTTCCTTGCTGTGCACGGGCTCCAGAGCACGTGGGCTCAGCAGTTGCGGCACGCAGGCTTAGTTGCCCCACGGCATGTGTGATCTTAGTTCCCCTACCAGGGATTGAACCTGCGTCCGCTGTGTTGGAAGGCAGATTCTTAACCACTGAACCACCAGGGAAGTCCCCCTCTTGCAGACTTTGAACATTGGCTTATAATGCTCAGATTGATCCTCTAGCCAAACAGTTTTCTTCCTTTATCCATGTATTTATTGAGCATCTTCTACATTCGAGGCTACAGTGTTAGTACAGGAGATGGAGAAGCATAAAGATATGGTGTGCTTCTGCCTTGTCCCTTCCTACCCAGTTGTAGGGATTAGGCATGAAGTTGGGTGTTTGTAGAAACTCATCAAGAAAGCTATAAGATTTTGAGTATATTGAGCACATGTTATACCTGGAAGACAGTTGCATAGTGCCTTACTTGTAATCTCCTATGTACTTTTTTTTTTTTTTTTTTTTGGCCACACTGTGCTGCTTGCAGGATCTCAGTTCCCTGACCAAGGATTGAACCCAGGCCACAGCAGTGAAAGCGCCAAATCCTAACCACTGGACCACCAGGGAACTCCCTTCTGTGTAATTCTTGGGGCATGACATATGTGTTGGCATCGTGAGACTGTTGAGGCCATCTTTATTTCTCTCTAGCACCAAGATCTTAAAGGCTTTTTAACAGAAGCGTTGGGCGGGGGAGGGTTTGTAGTTATCTGTAGAACAAGGGCAAGGGCATTTTCTAACTGAGAGGATCAGAGAAGTTTGATGAGGTGATTTTGCTGAGCTGGGCCTTGGGAGTAGAGATATTGAGGGAGGCCAGGTGAGGGCCAGGGAGGCCAGGGAGACCATCAGAGAAGGGACTTGGAGTTACTGTCGAGGAGAGACCTCTGTGTCGTTAGGAAATAGAGGAGCTTAGCCTTGGTGAAATTGGAGGAGAGGATTGAGAGAGAGAGATGAGGTAGTTGAGGGTGACAGTGAACAAATAAAGAGAAAACATCCTGGAGACTGAGCAGTACCTCACCTCACTGGGCAGGTGAGGTCAGAGGTTAGCCTGCCCTGCAGAGATCACAGAGGCTTCCAGGGGGCATCTTGTTAATATTATAAATAATTTCTGGATCCCTTAGTGAAGTCAGCGCTGCTCATCTCGACATGTCTTTATCTTGGTAGGAAGTGGGCAGCCTCCTCTTGGTTGGCCTACCTCGTTCACTGGGCTGCCTGGGCTGTGTGCTGCTGCCATAGCCCCTGAGCCCTGGGCCCTCAGGAGGACTCAGCTCAAACCTGACCGCCTTTGGGGCAGCCTGAGAGTTGGCCTCTCCTCATCACAGGCCCAGTTACCTCCGGGCGTGGAGATCGTTGTGCTCAGAGGCGGGCACAGAGTGACGGACCAGCTCTCAGGGCCTCGTGTCATCCGGGGACGTCCCTTCCCCAGCAGCCCAGCCCAGCCCAACCCCGTTTGTTCTTAGGTGTGTGCTGCCGGGGTGCATTTGATAAACAAGACTATCATGTGCTCATTCATTTAAAAAACTGTCAGCATATGTGTCATATGCATAAATATACACACACATGTGTTTTACACATTAATTATAGTGGATTGTATGTGTTATTTATAATTACCTTATATATACACAGACACATACTGTGAAGTATATATGCTTCAGAACCCATCTCAAATATCACTTCTTCCATGGATGTTTTCCTGCAGAGCCTGCCCTTCCACCGCCCCGTCTGCCACCTAAAGGCTTTCCCTCAATTACCCCAGTGCCCTGATCTTAAGATCCGCTTTGTTTACCATTAATTAGGTGCATATTACCCTCAAGCTCCTTGAGGGAGGATACCCTGCCTCCTTATCTTTGTGTCTCAAAAATCTGGTTTTTATGTAGTCAAGAAATACGTGTTTGAATTAATTTTTTTTTAAGATTCTGGAGAGGATTTTTTTTAAGCAAAAGAAAAATATAAAGTCTCTGTTTGTCTATAACTACATACATTGGCTTTATATATTTAAGTTTTGTACTGTACTTATTCTTTACTTATTTCTTATTGAAATGTACCACTTTGCTTTTAAATAGGAAGGAAACATTTGCACTTCTAATTGGTATGCCAGGCAGGAGAGTTAGTGCTTCCAATAAGTATAGGAGGCAGGAAACCTACCCGCCACCCCTCCCCGCTGGAGCACATGGGATAACTGATCCTGGAGCAGCAATGTGACTTGCCCTGAGGCACATAACAAGGGAGCCACAGATCCCAGATTCACACCCACATCTGACTTTTTCCAGTGGACCACACTGCTCCCCAGTAATGATTAAACTGGTTACTGTGTACACACAAAATGCATTAGGTTGCAAGTTTTACTTGTTTACACTTCCGAGCTCTGTTTATGTGTGTTGGATCTTCATAAATTAGGGGCATATGAAGGATTGTCTATCCCTAAATTAAAAGCAAGCAGCCTAATAAAAACCAAGATGGAACATTGTCGGAGATAGTCTTTCAGTCTATCTAGACACTGAACAAGGGTTATAAATAGAATATATACAGATGACTGGGGAAAGAGAATCAAAATTTTTGGTAAATTGTCCTCAAAGCCAGACTGCTTCTTAGTAAAGCAAGAGAAAAGTGGTAATGTTCCCAAGGCTGTGTTTAATCTATAAATTCTTGGTAAGACCTTATTTTCCCCCCTCTTTCCATTGAGTTTAAGGTTTCCTTCTGGTTCTTGCACTAATCATTAATAACTATACTGTTGTCACAGCTCAAAACTTTCCTATTGACACTTCAATCATTTTTAAAGATCTTGAATGTTCAACCTTTATAAAGCTAACCTTTTGCACTCTATTAAAATTTAAGAACTGCTTGATTCTCAGTGAATGCCCCAGCTACTGGATCATGAAAGCATTACCTTGTGCCAAGGGCATGATGCAGTACACTCATTCCTTTTTAACAAATAATAAGAAGTTTGACTTTCCATTTACACATCCTGCCAATTGCTAACAAGTTTCCATCTCGTTCAAACACCAGATTGATCCTAAGAAATTGAAAATATTGATTTAACCCTCTGTCTGATTTGTACTGCAGGCACCTGCTAGTGCAGTCTTAGCACATTACAATTGCTTGGCTGTAATTCCTCAGGGGACCACTAATAACTACCACATCTGTCTTTTCATCTTCCGAAATTATGCTAGCAGTTGTCCAAGTCAATTGTGATTCATTTGATACTGCTCTCCTTCAAGACATATTGCAACCAAATAGACTTGCTCACCAGTAATATATCTGATGACATAGTTAGTTCTCGTTAATTGACAGAATGATTCAGGCTTTTATGGATGGCATTAATTGGTCCCTTGTGTCCATGCAATAATTGACCAGACAGAAGCAGCAGCATTAGCTTTCACCCAGTCAGGAGAGTTGTGAGATGAGGTAAATGTAGTAAGGATGACAAAATGTCTGTATTTTTAACCAAGATTTTATCAATGAATTGAAAAAAGTAAGATTTGGGGTGGGGGCGTGGAATTCAGATCATCTTAATTATGAACATTGCATTCCAGCCTGCACAGAGGTGCTGAAATGCTGCTGATCTACCTGCCCCCTGCCCTTCTTGTGCTGAAATGTTTTCATACAGGGTTCAACTTGGATCTAACATGTACAGAGCAGGAGAGTACTGTGCATGAATTAAGATCATGAAAAAGGAGAAATATAAACAACTTTTTTTTTTTTTTTTAAACTACCGCCACGCCACCCATCCCGAGACGCACCGGAGGCTCCGCGCGGGGGGCGGTCGCGAACGGGGCGGGGGGTGGGTGACCGGCGCCGGAGACGGAGGCACGTTGCGGGGGAGGTCGGGCGGGAGAGACGCACCGGGAGATCATCACGAAGGTCGCGAGGACTCGGCCGGCCGGCGTGGTGGCGGGCGGGAGTCGCCTCGGGCGGCCGTAAGGCGGGAGGGTGTTACCCCGGGAGGAGGCGCGGCAGGGGGCAGACAGGCGGGTGTGGTGAGGGAGGCGAGGGGCCGCCCTCCCAACCCGACCCCTTTCCGGTCACCCCCTTCTCGCTCTCCTCCCCCCTGCGGAGGACCACCGACCCGACGGGCCACCCGGGGCGGCAGCGCCCGCGCGCGCGCCAGGTGCCATCTCCTGGTCGCCTCCCTCCCCCTCCTTTTCCCATCCCGTGCCGCACGGGTGGAGAGGCTCGTTCGCGAGCGGGCGGGTCCGCCGCTGCGCTCTCGGAACCACGTTAATGATCCTTCCGCAGGTTCACCTACGGAAACCTTGTTTTTTGATACTCATCATTAGCAACCCAAGAAACTAGGCACGTAAAGTCTACAAATGTGGGATTTGTCTTGCATCTTAGCTAGAAAGTAAGTCACACCCCCCAAAATGTTTTGATACGTTGTTTCATCTTCCTGAAACTTATATTTACTCTTGTCCCTATGCTGCTGAGAAAAGCTTTGGATCCCTTTTCCCTGCAGGATAAAGTTTTTCTCGTATAAAAAATTTCACAACCTATCAGCACTGTGTATTCCCCCTATTCTTTTAGTCACACAGGGTTACTTATTATGTCCAAGGTCTAATACTATTTAGCCATTTTAGAAGTCCCCACTCATGGCACAGGAAGATCAGCTCGGTGCTTTGTGACCACCTAGAAGGGTGGGATAGGGAGGGTGGGAGGGAGGGAGACGCAAGGGGGAAGAGATATGCGGACATTTGTATATGTCAACATTAGCAACCCAAGAAACTAGGCACGTAAAGTCTACAAATGTGGGATTTGTCTTGCATCTTAGCTAGAAAGTAAGTCACACCCCCCAAAATGTTTTGATACGTTGTTTCATCTTCCTGAAACTTAAATTTACTCTTGTCCCTATGCTGCTGAGAAAAGCTTTGGATCCCTTTTCCCTGCAGGATAAAGTTTTTCTCGTATAAAAAATTTCACAACCTATCAGCACTGTGTATTCCCCCTATTCTTTTAGTCACACAGGGTTACTTATTATGTCCAAGGTCTAATACTATTTAGCCATTTTAGAAGTCCCCACTCATGGCACAGGAAGATCAGCTCGGTGCTTTGTGACCACCTAGAAGGGTGGGATAGGGAGGGTGGGAGGGAGGGAGACGCAAGGGGGAAGAGATATGCGGACATTTGTATATGTATAACTGATTCACTTTGTTATACAGCAGAAACTAACACACCATTGTAAAGCAATTATACCCCAATAAAGATGTTAAAAAAAAGAAAAAGAACCCTTTTCAGGTGCCTCCTCTGAATTTCTCAAACCGGATTAGCCGCCACCTACTTGGTGCTTACTCCTTTGGTTCCTTTCTTCCCCAAGCTGACTTTAAGCTAGCCTTGGGCAAGAGCTGTATCTGTATGCTTCACACATGTAATTATGTAAAGACCTAATAAATGTTTGTTGAATTGAGTTGCAGTAGTTACATCTTGAGGAATGAGAATTTAAGGTTTGAATTCAAGAAAGATGACTTGGATAAAATTAGATGTCAAGCAATATGTATTATAGCCAGTGTTAACAAGTGGCTGGCAACCAGTGTTGGGGGATAATTACAGTTTGGTGTAAAACAAGCCATTTGAGGTGTGAAAGATAAATTACTCAGCTCACATTTGGATGGGGGAGGGTGATGTATGAATTACGCAGAATAGGTTTTCTAGCATTTGATTTACTTAGACTGTTCATCCTTTTTAGGTCATCTGTTACTTAGGCTGGACAGTGGCTGGAACAGATATCCGTGGAAGCTTTGGACTTGTGAACATCTGATGCAACCTCCTTTTAAGGGCAGTGCACTCTGACAGACCTGGGCTAAAATCCCAGCACTGCCGTCTATTAGCTTTGTGCTTTGAGTGAGCTCTTTAACTGGTCTCAGGCTTAGGTTCCCCGTCTGGAAACTGGGAATAATAATAGTACCTGTCTTACAGAACTGTTGTGGTAATGGAGAGGGATATTTGGGAAATGTGTTGCTCATTGGCTGGCACACAGTAGGCACCTAATAAATGATACCTGTTACTGATTAAAGATAATGTTTTGATGCTTCCTTCTCAGAAAGGTGGAGTGTAAATACAGCAGTACATGTAGAGAAAATGCTTAATGGAGTTTTGTGACTTTTTACCCTGCCTTTGATCCTCTAGTTGCATGAGATTGCCATTATCTCTGTGATTATATGTCACTTCCATGGGACTCAGAGCATCGGGTGCTCAGAATGTAGCAGAAAGAGGGCAGGAGCTAATGTGCCAACACACCAGGGGCGAATATATGTATTATCAAACCTTGTGGTTCGTTTGTTTGTTTTTTTAACTAGAAAGCAGCAGATCTGCCATTGTGATAGTATTTTATTTTCACTGATTTGGGATAGATTCCTGGCGATGCCAATAGTTTTACTACCTGATCTAGGTCTAGCATTTTATACTTACAGAACGCTTTCATATTTGCAGGAGAATAAACTTGTTTGGCAGTGAGCTTTTAAATGGTAAAATTTATACCATCAGTTGTTACATGGATGGATGGATGGATGGATGGATGGATGAATGAATGAATGCCTTAGTGTTGCTCTTTGGAGTTTTATTTGAGAGTCATAATAATCTTCTTTTAAAATGTTACTCTTCCTGTTAGGACAAATACAGGGCACTGAATGTAGTGTAAACGAGGTCAATCAGATCGATTCCTCATAACCCCTAAGTGGGATCATTACACTGAGGGAATGGGAGCAGAGAAAAGGCTTAGTAATTTTGGAACCTAGTAGACTTTAGGGGTAGAGTACCTGGGACCTAGGGGAAAAAAGATAATAGGATTTGGCAAGGAAGTAAAGCTAGGAAAGGAGGATGATAGAAAGCGATCGTTACTTCTTACTAGATTGGGGAAAAAGTGGAGATGACGCCCTCTTCTGTTTTGCGCCACAGGAAAAAACACAGGTCATCACTGTTAGTAGTCTTAACTTTTACGGGTTGGATAGAAAGACCGGTCTTGGATTTATGAGCTCATCAAGATTTTGTAGATGAGCTGGAAACCTAACTCTGCATATTGTCTTTCCAGGGGCAGTTCTGACTTCAGGCCTTGGAAAACAACCCATTCTTAGGCTGGGTACTCCCTCTACTAGTTTCTGTGCCTTAAGTGTTATTTTGAAAAACCTTCACCGTATTGTGGACATAGCAGGGTAAAGGTGGAGAATAAAGTCACATTTGTCATAAGAAGAAAAAGTAAATCTATTTTTCTTTGGCAAAGATCACCTCTGAAAAGTGTTGTATTGTGAAGTGCAGTTTCCTTAAATACAACTAACTCAGCCTTAATGTGTGCTTTTTTTATGTTCAGCAGCTAAGCCCAAGTTAATTAATGCTGCACATCCCATAGTGACTCTTTCTCAAGCCAGGCACACTCGCATATACCCTAGTGCAAAAAGGCAAACAACTTAATTAACTTACTCTCCATCCATAATTCTCTTGAAATCAACTATTTATAATGTCTAGGAGTTTACATTGCAAGCATACTTTAAAAACTGTTTAGAATGAAAGGGACCAACATGGTTGGTTACCCTCTCATTCCTCTCTTTGCCTATTTAGCTATTAATATGAAAAGTAGCCATTCCTGTCACACTCTAGGGCTGCGTGGTTGAAACTATTATTAATTGCTGCAAACACTCAATATTTCTTATTTGTTATTCCTATTTTCAAGATGTGTTAATTTTTCATTGAACCCTTACCCTGTGCCTGGCACTGGGCCCTCAGTAGTGGACAGGGCAGATGTGGCTACTGCCCTCAGTGAGTTTAGAGTTTCTTCGGAAGCTTCAGACACGTTGTGTTGGTTTGCTAAGGTTGCTGTAACAAAAGACCATAGACTGGGTGGCTTAAACAGCAGAAACTTATTGTCTCACAGTTCTGGAGGCTGGAAGTCCAAGATCGAGGTACCAGCAGGTTTGGTTTCTCCTGAGGCCTCTCTTCTTGGCTTGCAGATATCCACCTTCTCCCTGTGTCCTCACATGGGCTCCTCTCTGTGTGCAAGCATCCCTGTTGTCTCTTCCTTTTTTTGGACACCAGTCATGTTGGATTAGGGCCTCACCCTTATGACCTCATTTAACCATAATTACTTGTTTAAAGGCTCTGTCTTCAAATACAGTCACATTGGGAGTTAGGGCTCCAACATATGGATCTTGAGCGGGACACGATTTCGTCTATAATACACGTTAATAGTTACTGACATGGGTAGGTGGTGGTCCCTGTGTGTGACCCCAGTCTTGGTCAGGGCAGACTTAGTGGAGGCAAGGGCTGTCTAAGATGGGAATTGACATAGAAGTAGGAGTTGATCAGGAGGAGAGGGAAGGGAGAAATATCTTAGGCTACAAGTTTGAAGGTCCAGAGGACATGGAAGAGGATGTGGTGGATAATTCAGTATGACTGGGTTTAGAAATAGCTTGCTTTTCCTTCCGTCTGAATTTGAATGCCATGAATGCATGAATTGTAGTATTGAGTTGTGTCAGCTCTACAGAACTCAGTGTATTTTGTCCTTGGATTTGTGATCGGTGTTCACTGGGAAGGTGGGACGCAGTCACCTTTTTTCTGGGGAGAGTCGGGGTTATGAATGGGATTGACAGAGTAGCCTCTCCCCCACATACCTGTACAGCTCTGGTTGGGTTTGTCATCTGCCCTCATACCTACAGGTGCTGCGTTTGTGTAGGCGATGAGTTCCACAGGTGGGTGCAGGAGTGAGATGGATTGCCCAAACAAAAAGTAGGGAATAAAGAAGGGGAAAAGATCCACCTATAATTCCTATCACCCGGAGCCAACCACATTTTGATATATTTCCTTTACATGACTTAATTTTTATTTTACAAAGTTGCGATCATCCTATATGTATATTTTATCTTGCTTTCTTAAGGTGTAGCATAAACCATTCCTGTTAAATATAATTTTTAATGCTTGTTTGTGTTCTGCTCAGAAAGAACAATGCAATGTAAAGCAACAATGAAGTACCCATTTTTGCCTGTACTCATTTTCTAATGTTCCTAGGAGCAAGTATTGCTGTTGGGAGTATTTATTAATATATTGATTCAACCCTTTTGGGTAGCAACTTGATTATATGTATCAAAAGACTTAAAAATAATCTTTGCTCCTAATGTAATTTAGGGATAGTATCTTGAATATTGGGGCAGGGAAGGAAGTTGCTAAGAGATGTCTGTCATAGTTTTCTCGGTGGGGAAGAAAAGAGAAACAAACTAAACCAAACATAAGGAATTGTTAAACATTGCATTGTCTTGACTATATGTAAGGATGGACCTTTTCTCATTTCATCAGAGCATTTACGTTTCTTTCTTTTGTAAATTAGCCTTCGATGGTTTTTGACCGCTCTTTCTATAGGTGCAGTGGTGCTTTGAGGGAAACAAAAAGTTGCAGAGGCGTGAACGTTCTCTTTGCCCTCACTTAGTTGGCAGTGATGAATGTTGGAGGGGTGCGAGCCTGTTTCTGTTGGACTGAGGGAGTAATTGCATTCAGGTCACATTTACAATAATGTGGATGAGAAATTATAATAGTGATGAGAAATGAATTTACTTATAGCTAATTTGGGGTTCAGCTGACATGTACAGTGTGTTTGATATGTGCCAGAGACCATGCCAGCCGATTTCATAGAAATGTTCTTTCTTGATCCTCACGACAGTTCTATAAGGGAGTTTTAGACCCTTTTTACATACAAGAAGACCGAGGTTCAGACAAATTCAAACTGAAATTTGAACTAGGTCTCCAGATACCCAGGCCAAGGGCCCTTCCTTCTAAACCATCAAATCTGCCTTGTATATAAGATCTGGTATCGGTATTTTTATCTGAGTGTCCCGTCCAGTTGTTTCGTGTTGGCCCCTGGAATGTCATGCCCAGCGTTATGTTGCTCCTGCAGGAGGATGTTAAGAGATGAGCACGCTTGCTGGCCGTGGAAATGATCCTGGGGGTCGCCTTCGGATGGGCTGAAGACGTTAGACCCCTTCCGTCGGAAAGAAGAAAGTTGAAGGGAAACATTAAAGGAAGCTTAAAATCATAAAGGGTAAATGTAGGTTTATTCAGTATTTTCCCAAGTGCTGCAGTGTAGATGCATTTAGAAATTACAAAGAAGGATTTGTAGGACAGAGAGTTGCATAATACATTTCAAATTCTATTACTCTGTATATCTTAACAGCTGAGATTTAATTGGCTCAGACATTCTGTGGATGAAGGAATGATCCATAGAGAATGAATCAGGGAAGTTGTGTAGCTGCAGAGAGGATTCTTAAGTTTTTAAGGTTGAAGTTATGGATGAAGGGCCACCAGAATGCCTCCCCCAGCAGAAGATTGTAGGTGCTCACCTGGGCCAGGCCTGGCTGAGGGGCAGCGCAGGAGGGGTGAGCCATCCCCACCCTGGTAGACAACCCTTCATGGGGTAAAGCAAGGACTCAAGTGACAGCGTATGTCTTCTTTCTTGTTTGTGGATTTGCTCAAAGTTAGTCTTTTTTGTCTCCTCTTATCTCTGCCATATTATCAATCCAGTTAAAAAAGAAGGTGTTTCATTCTCTCTCTTCAAAGCTTATGGGATTTTGAAAACACTACTCCTACCTCATGACATACCACATGTCCCTGTGAATCCTAATAACAAAAGTTTTGGGTTCTTTGTGAACATGGGACCACCTTTTGTGAAAGTTTGAATACATTCCGGAGGAATGTGTGACAGACAGGATTCCACTGGTTGAGGGACACTGGGAACACTGCATTGTCCTCGGATAATATTGAATGTAGACAATGCTATGTGGCCTCCAAGAACATTCCAAGGCCACTGATCCTTCAAGGAGAGAATCAACCTTTAAGCTTTTGTGACTGTGATCAGAATAGACTCTGGGACATAATTCCAGATATATTCGGATTAACTTTCTCTGTCCAATTAAGAAGAATTTTGGATTTAAATCCTGTTGGAAGCAAAGTCAAGGGTCCGTTTTATGCATTTACTAAATGCTAATGATGACATGGACTTTAAAGATAAATTTTAACATTTAAGTAGAAAATCGGTACAAAACTAAGGTTTAGCATAGAGTGGTTCTGAAATGAGCACTGTCTCAGAGTCAGGAGGCCTCAGTTCTGCCCAGTTGTAAACTCATGAGTGGTGTGGCCTTGGGCATTGTCTTTGGCTTCTCTTTGCTTTAATTTTCTCATCTGCAAAGAAAGTTGAAATTGTTGAAGTTATCCCTACAGTGTCTTCTAAAGCCAAACATTTCTGACTCTGTTTAATATTAAAGTAGCTGAGAGAGTTCCTTTAAGTCCAGGCATTATGGTTACAAATAATTTTCATTGTTTTCTGGTTGGTTTTTGTGATAATATTTTGTCATTATGAGGCTTGGGTAGATGAGAAACCACATACATGGCATGAAAGGGTTTCTCAACAGAAAATCCGTGTGGCTCAAACTCGGAAAACAGGCTTATAAATTTCTCCTGAAAAACATGTCACTACACAAGCAACTCATGAAAGACCTCTGAGCACTGCTTTTCATAGATGTAGGGCAATTCCCAAATAATATTTTTTTTCAAAATAGTATTTACCGTCCAACTTATTTATTAAAAAAAATTTTTTTTAATATTGTAGGCTTCAGAAAGAAGTACAGTCCATACTCTGTGTACATTTCTGGTCCATTCATTCTGTCAACATTTATTGATCATCTCCTATGTGCTAGGTGGTATCCTGGAGGCTGGGAATTAGAGGAGTAACAGAAAAAAGCTCCTGCTATATAGTTCCTAGTTTCTAGTACCTAGACTAGTAGAGAATGTGGTCGGGGAAACAGTGATGATAGAATGTGGTTTTGAGCACAGGGTGGGTGTAAGGAGCCTGATCAGGGAATCATTAATTGTAGGTCATGGAAGCCTTTATTGAAAAATGAATAGAAGTTTGCAGGTAGCAACAAGGGTTGGCATTCTTGGTGTAGGGGTCTTCAAGATAGAAAGCCCAGGGATAGGAAGATGACATTGAAGGTAATGTGATAAGACTAGTTATTTTAAGTAAGATCACTCTGGTTACAGCCTTAAGGAAGGTGAGAGTGGGGCAGGGAGAGATGGATGATAAGGAAAGCAGTTAGGCTACTTCAAAAGGTCCAAAAGAAGAGGCAGGGAAGGTTGGAGGTATAGGCAGGTCTGAGAGATGGATATTTATGTAACTGAATGATTGCATAAGGATTGCATAAGGATGAGGAGCCAGAAGGGGAAGCCAGGCATGATTGTGGGGTTTCTAACTTGTGCGAGTTGGTTGGAGCACCCTTGAGAAACTCATTGGCAAGGGAGTGATCTTTGGATCCTCAAATGTGCCATCTCTTGCTGATTTAGGAACCTGCCTCCCCTTTGGTGAAAGTTTTAGAAGCAGTGACTGGAATAAAGAGGCGATAGCCAGCGGTGTACTGGTAAATATTTTCAACCAACTAACCACACACACACATACACGCACATGCGCACACAAAATCAATATGTGTTGATTAAACTTTTTACTAATCTAAAGCATGTGTAGCACACAATTTATAAATACTAATAAAATATACATGCTGGGCTTCCCTGGTGGTGCAGTGGTTGAGAGTCCGCCTGCCGATGCAGGGGACACGGGTTCGTGCCCTGGTCCGGGAAGATCCCACATGCCTCGGAGCAGCTAGGCCCGTGAGCCATGGCCGCTGAGCCTGCACGTCCGGAGCCTGTGCTCCACAACGGGAGAGGCCACCACAGTGAGAGGCTGCGTACCGCAAAACAACAACAACAACAACAACAAAAAAAACATGCTTTTTATTGTAAAATACATATAACTAATTTTCTCACAGAATATCTTCACTGATGATCTCTTGTATCCATAGCTTAGCTCTGCTTGCCATTGACCAGGGAGTGTAATCACCCTGCACCCCCAGTCTTTGCATCGGTCTGGGAAAGTGCCTCACCTCGCTTACTGTCTACCAAAGGTCGGCACGATACAGGCCCCGCTTTGTCCACACTCTCTCCCAGACGACACACCATTCAGTAGCTGCTTTTGGATATGTTTTTATTCATTCCCCCACTTCCTAGGTCAGTGACCAAAGTCTACGCATATGAGACCATATGAGTCATGTAAAATCTCGAAGGGCCCCTTGATCCTTAGAACCCCACTTAAGAAGCAAACTGAACTAGACCAAACTGATGTGTGGGCCTCACCTCTAACCACAACTACTTTTGCATGTGAGGATGTTTATTATATAGCATTTGAAGAGATGTAATTTAATGTGCCGTATAACATATCCTCATAGTTCTCATCCCACTTGACCTTTCCCTAGCATTTTATATTATTGACTTTTTTTTAAGGAACATTGATTGATTGATTGATTGATTGATTGATTGGCCATGTTGGGTCTTCGTTGCTGCGCGCGGGCTTTCTCTAGTTGGGGCAAGCGGGGGCCACTCTTTGTTGCGGCGCGCAAGCTTTTCATTGCAGTGGCTTCTCTTGTTGCGGAGCACGGGCTCTAGGCGCACAGGCTTCAGTAGTTGTGGCACGCTGGCTCAGTAGTTGTGGCTCACAGGCTCTAGAACTCAGGCTCAGTAGTTGTGACGCACGGGCTTAGTTGCTCCACGGCATGTGCAGTCTTCCCGGACCACGGATCGAACCCGTGTCCCCTGCATTGGCAGGTGGATTCTTAACCACTGTGCCACCAGGGAAGTCCTATCATTGACTTTTTTTAGCACTCTTCTTTTTTCAGCTTCATCTATCCTTGCCTTCCATAATGTCACTGGACCAAATACATGTCTCTTTTCAATTTCTCTGCCTCTTCTGCTGATTCCTTTTCTGCTGTTCTACTGTCAGTTCTCCGCAGTGCCCTGTTTTCTTT
>NW_021147071.1:0-25000 GCF_002837175.3 Physeter macrocephalus
CTTTACCAGGGACACACCTGGTTCACTTAACCATTGTATCTAATTCATCCTTAGGAGGCGATGCTGCTGTTAGGGAAGAAGCTGTCTGTAGGTGGTTCTTCTCTGTGGTACTAAGGAGAGGTTTCCTTTGGTGTACTCGATCTTTTATGACAGATCATTCCCACCGACCACTCTTCAATATCAAGTACCAGCTTGGAAGACTTCCTGAATGAGACAGAAGTTGTCAGCTCCAGTCCAGGGTGAGTGAGCTGAGACATCTGCTTCCTTTGATCTGCATGGTGTGTCTGACACTGATGCTTCTTACCCCATCCTTTTCAGGAGGACTTCATGGAGGCGACGCCAACCTCTGGGAAAGGAAGTGGTTCTTGGCCGGCTCTAAAGCAGGGGCACAGAGGTAGGTTGTTGGCAGTGCGTTTGTTTCGATGGCAATAGGCCATGACTCAGTTCTGGGCTCTTTCGTGGCATTTGGGGAAGGGGCACCGGGTTCTTGAAAAGGCCCAGGTCTTTCCACTTCAACCCCACTTGGTTTGATGAGGGCCAGAACAGTTGCAGTGGCAGCCACGATCTTTCACAGGCGGCACTACCAATCTTTCCTCTCAGATGATGCCCGAACCTCATTCCTTCCACCCGGAAAGAGCCCCGAGGGAAAAGAGAGAGAACGATGAGGAAATGGGGCAGTGGTGAGGTGCCATCACCTCTGATGGATCCAGGGCAGGTGGCTGCTACATTCTTGCAGGCTGGGCGCTCTGGTGGCTAAGCAGGGGTTAAAGGCAGACTGTCAGGGTAGAGGGAGGCTGCATGGCCCATGACCCTCTTTGTCCTCTGTTCTAGAGGCCAGCTTCAGAGACAAGGGAGGGCACAACTGCCCAATGTTGTAAGAGAAAACCTGGACTTTTCTTTTCCTTGATTTTTGACTCCTGTCTCTCCATGCCTGTTAGGGTGGGCCTACATCCCCACGGAAATGATAAAGAGTCTGAAGAGATCAGTGTTCCCCATACCGTGAAAAAATTATGGTCAAAGGCATTTTGCATCAAAACAGAAAAACCAGTCCAGATTCGGTACAAACATTTGGTGAACTGACTTCCAGAAATGAAAATTGTTTTTCTTCCTTAATTCTACTGAATCAAATGGAAGGCAGCAGCAGGTGTTAAGTCGTGTGTCATCTGGAGGATCGAGGCCTGGCCCTGTTCCCAGCTGTCCCTACCCTACCTTGGTGCTCACTTTACTTAGGACTAACCTGATACCATGCATCTGTTTTTAGAACCAACCACAGCTTACCTGGAAGATTACTTGGACCCATAGCCAATTCCATGCAGGGGCCTGGGTGTCAGTCCACTGCAGACCACATCACCTGCCTCTTGACCACAAAATGAGGGATTTATTTGTGAATTCTCTCCTGATGCATTGACCTTGGGATGCAGACCATTGCTGGGGCACTTCCTGCTGAGGCCTGATGGACTTCCGGAAAGAGACTCTGGTTCCCCCATCAGGAAAGCTCCAATTCCTGGAGAGTGGTGTAACTAAATGTTCTCTGTACTGGTGGAAAATATTTCACAAGTGACCTCTTTTCGGTGTCAGGTCTTAAAGGGTTTCTTGGCTGACCTCCAGAAACCAACCCAGGACACTCCATTCAGACTCTCCACTTGCGTATGACACATGACATCTGGTCTACCCAGGGCCATGTAGACTTGGGAAAACTTCCCGGAGGTGACACCAACGTCGCTGAAGATTCAGCAATTTTGTTTTTGCTTTCGTTTTCATTGCCTTTGATCGGTGCTAATCCTTGATACTCGAAGGAGAGGTTGTCCGTGTTGTCTTCTCTTTATTTATGATGAAACATACACGGGAAACCTCTTTTTTAGTATCAAATCCCACCCTGGAGGCACTTCCTGTTCCTGATGCAGCCTTCAGGGAAGGGACGTGGCCAGCTGCACTCTGAGTAGGCACAAGGAAGGCGGATTGTGTGTCGTGTGTCGCAGAGTGGGGTGGAGGGTGGCCTTCAGGATCCAGCCCTCCAAGGACAGCTCCTGGAAGGGAAGCCCAGTTTGGCGAAGGGCCCGTGTTTCTGTGGTGGGGGGAGGTTGCTCCTTGTGTGGTTTCCGCCTGTTTGATGACTCCTGGTGGGAGGTAGCTCTTCAGGGTGAGGTCCTGCTCGGATGGCTTTCTGGACACACCCGCCGGTCTCCAGGGTGGCTGAAGGGATGGTAGGCCGGTGACGTGCACGTCATTGATGACGTAGGTCACCCGTTTGACTATCCATCAGCACCCGGGCCATCCGTGGGATGACATCTTGGTGCACATGGCGACTTTGGAAAAGATGTAGGAGAATTTGGAGCCAGTGTGAATCTGCCGTATTGAGAGAAGGGCTGCCCTCTTGGCCGCCCCCAACCCCCACCCCCGCCTTTTAAAAATAAATAGAAACAGTCATCAATGAATAATCTCTTCTCAGTCAAATCCTTCTCAGCAGGATGGTTAACCTGCACAGAAAATGTCAGGGAGGAGGCCTTGGTGTCAGTGCCCGCACCAGGGGACGCCCACTGCACAGCACAGGTTGAATGCAGGACGTGTGTAGTACCTGTTTCAGGGGTCCGATCTGTCCTCAGGATAGTGTGTGTGTGTGTGTGCGTGTGTGTGTGTGCGCGCGTGTGTGTGTGCGCGCGTGCGCGCGTGTGTGTGTGCGTGTGCGTGTGCGTGCGTGTGCGCGCGTGTGCGTGTGTGTGCGCGCGCGTGTGCGTGTGCGTGTGTGTGTGTGCGCGTGTGCGTGTGTGTGCGCGCGCGCAATAGCACTAATGTTGGAAGCATCCGTGGTTGTGATGTCAACTCTCTTCTATGGGGC
This sequence comes from Physeter macrocephalus, assembly GCF_002837175.3. Classification (NCBI taxonomy): domain Eukaryota; kingdom Metazoa; phylum Chordata; class Mammalia; order Artiodactyla; family Physeteridae; genus Physeter; species Physeter macrocephalus. The sequence goes on from NW_021147071.1 coordinate 2,837, forward strand.
CTGAAGAGAGGCTGCCTGATGAGCTTGTCATGTATGAGATGAATATCACATGCTCATCTCTTTTCAGTAGTAAATCCCACCCTGAAGGAGTTCCTGGATGTGAAGCCCAGTTCCAGGCAGGGCCGTTGGTGTCTGTACCACCACTGGTGAGTGAGTGGATGGGAGACTGTCCTCACTGTCCTCACAGAGAGGTTTTGATGTGACCTTCTGGGTCGTTATCACCTAGAATCCAGCCTCTCCTTGGGCGGATTTCAAGTCCAAGATCATGACCTGGGGAAGGAGGCTTTGCTGCTATCACCCATCTCTGTGTCGGTCGTCCAGCTTGACTTGACTGAGGAGGGCCCACATGGACCGGTTGCTCATCAGTGTCAGATCCTGCTTACGATGCATTCTGGATGTGACACCCACTCCAGAGAAGGGGTTTTGGAGTCACCATCAGGGAAGGTATGGATGTGGACGTTTCACTCGAGAACATACGTTCAGCTTAGCATGTGTGTCTCCTGGTGCACTAATCCTAGATATCCTTTCCGTCCTTAGGTCGACTTCTGGAGATGAGGCCTGCTCTGGGGGGTGAAGGTGGGACTCGACATCTGTCACCCTCCTCTTGGGCTGGCCAGCACGTTGGTCTCACAGTGACGGCAGGGGCACCAGAAAGTAAGTGGAAACCCAGAGGCTGCTTAAGACTGAAACTTGGAACTGGCACATCTCTGTCCGCGTCTCATTGGCCAAAGCAAGTCACATGGCTAAGCCCAAAGGCAAGGGGTGGGAGGTACATGCCACCCACAAGGTGGTTATGGTGAGGCTGTGGAGCCAGTTGATCAGTCGTCCACATGGGCCACCAGAAACTTGCGTTGCATTCATCGTTCGTCCGTAACTCGTTAACCTCCAGTGTCCTGTCTGCTGTGGGAACACTTCTGCAAGCCGAGGCAGTCAGCAGTGGTAACAGGATCAAGGTCATTCCCTTTACTTTGAGGCAGTGCTGTCCATGAGCCATCGTCTGTGTTTTGACAATCATGAAACATCCCTTCTGGCACCTGTTTCATGAAGACATGTCGCCTGGTGGGCTAGCAGGACCCGTTTGCTCTCAGGAAGTCCGCCAAAGTGACACTACCGCGAAACAGAGTTGCTGGACGATTCTGACCTGTGGTACTTAAGGAGAAGTTGCCCGTGTCTTTTTCGCTTTATATGTGACGAAACATTCGCGGTGCACTTCTTTTTCAGTATCCAATTCTGCCTCGAAGACTTCTTGGTTCTGGTGCCAACTTCAGGCAAGGCATGTGGGCACTTGTAGTGGACTGTGGTCAAGATTTTTGCCACCCTGAGGCTTTTCCCTTCCCCAATGTTCCCTGATTTCTCTCACGCCTGCTACGTGGCTCGGCTTGGGTTGAACCTCCCCCACCACCCTTCACACACACACACACACACACACACACACACACACACACACACACACACACCACACACACACCAGCCCAGGGCTTAGTGAGTCACTTTATCCCTCCCCCTTTGATGCTGTGATTGGTTCAAAAATGGACCCTTAACTCCACTGAGTCAATGAGATGCAAGATGTTTGCTGAGGCTTCTGGGGAAGGATCTATCTTTCCCTTCCCTGTGAGAGCTGCCAGAATAGACCATCTATATTCCCTTCAGCCTCGTGGTGTGATAATGTGAACCTTGAAGCTCCTACAACTATTTAAAGATCAAGAGGAGAGTGCCTGGGACTCTGCGTGGGGATGTTATGCAGACTCAGAGGAGGAAACCTATACCACAAAAGGCATACTGGGTCGTTAGAAAGGAAACAGGACCTGGGAGACATTGTTTGAGCCCCTGGATCAAACCCTTCCTGAAGCTTGCCCTGCCTCAGCACTTTTCAGTTGTCTAAGCCTATCAGTTATATAAAGCATATAAATCCCTTTATTGTTTAAGCCAGTTTGAGTTGGGTTTTATCTTACTTGGGATATAAACAGTGATACCACAGTGCTGTGGTGATTGGAAAATCTGCATTTCTTTTCAATTCTATGTGTCTCTTGGTTCAGCTATCTTCAATATCCCAAGGTGGGTTCTTGGTGAAAACTGACTTTTTCTTGTGGACTCACTGTGTTTGTTTGTACTTTAAAAGTGTTGTCCTCGTGGTTTAATTTATGGATGACAAATAATGCCTGATTAATGTGTTTTGTGTCCAGGGAAGGGCCATTGACATGGGCCCCTCTCCAGGAGATCTGAAGGACGGTGGGCCCCAGAGCATCTCCCCTGCCTCCTTCACCCCCAGGGTCCCGTTCTCCCTGGGAGGACTTCCTGGAAGTGACAGTGACTTTGGAGAAGACATCATTTCCTCGCCCCTGCTGTTCTGTGGCTCTCTGTGATGGGTTTGCTGTATTTGTCACAAGTCATATTGAATGGCCGGCATTATAGAACTAAACCACGTCTCAAAGGAACCAGGAGTGCCTGGAGGGAGGGGGATACTGGAGTCAGAACCATGCCAGGAGCACGGAGGGATGGTCCAAGGACCGCAGATGCTGCTTCGGTGGCTTGTTTCACCTAATTCGAGGTCCGCGGTTTCCCGTCTCTCAAGAGGATGCCTTACTGGAACCACGGACTCACAGAGGAGATTTTCTCTCAGGGTCCAAGACCACCCCGTTTCCTCTGAAATGACGCCCCCCTCTCAACGTTGGTGGAGCTGATATCAAACAGTCTGGAATCCATCTGCCCTGATTATTGAATTCTGCCCATGAGCTCCTCCTGGAATCCTGAAGCAGAGGGAGGCTGGGTTGGTTCGCTTTATCCACGATGACGACTGCGCGGTCTGCCCCTGCTCTGTGTCAGCGTCACCTGCGAGGGCTTCCCAGACGCTGCAGGCAAGGAGGGCCATCTGCCTTCTCCAGGGTGAGCAGATGCCCCGTGGCTTTCGAGCACACGTTGAACACACGGTGTTGGCCACGGCCTGGCCACTGCGCCCTAACACTCAGTATCCCTTCCACACAGGTGGACCCCTGGCAGTGAGCACAGCGCCTGCCCATCGGTGCTGATCTCTGGTGCCTGAAAAGAAGTCGCCCATGTTCTTTTCGCTTGATACGTGACGAAACAAACATGGTGCACTTCTTTTTCGGTATCAAATCTCTCCTTGAGGAGCTCCCTGGCCCTGATGGAACTTTGGCGTCCCTGCCTCTCTGGGTATGTAAGCGGAGGATTTGCCCCTTGTCCACTGTGTGACGGCCCGTTCGGTGTCCAGCCATCCTCGGTCCGAACGCAGGCAATGCCTGCCTCTAAAAACGGGCACGGATGGCGAGGCCTTGATCGTATGTCCACTCCCCGCTGCAAGGGAGGCTGGGGAAACATGTTTCCAGGTTCTATTGCTAAGAGTTTCCCGCAGCATTTGAGAGGGGTTCAGATGAGAGCAGCCCGCCCCTGAAATAATACAACTAAATAGCAGCCGTGACAACAGAAGCACGGAGCCGATGGAAACGATCCACGGAATCTCTCCAGAGGTGGAGGCACATGGTGCCCAGGTGCTTGGAGGTTAGCTGTGATTGTCACCTTGGGGACTGTCACCCACACATCCATGGTGGGGTGGATCGGGGACCCCTGCTGTAGTGGAGGGTGGCGGTCCCTGGGGTTCTGGGAGAGCGGTTTTCCCAGGGCAGCCATTTTGTTGGGACTAACTCTGCTCAGCCCACCTCTTTCCAGGTTCCAGTCCTGCCCTGGAGGGATGTGCTCCCAGATGCCAGGGAAGGGACATTGGTGTCCGCCCCCAATCGGGACCAGCATGTGGACATGCCTCCTGAAGGACGCTGCTGTCCGGTCCTTTAGCCTCAGCGCTCCATCCGTTTCGAGGCCGTCTTCCTGTAGGAGGTGCCACGGGGCTCCACGGACCGTGCTGTTGTGTGGTACCTGAAGAGAGGTTTTCCCAGGTGAATTCGTTTTCTTTATGACGAATCAGTCTTGGCCAACCTCTTTTCAGTATCAAATCCAACGTGGAGGAGAGGCCGTCGGAGCTGGGACTCTTGGTGTCGGCGGCTCCGTGGGGGTAAGTGGCCAGTTGCTGTCTAGAGAGTGTCCTAGTGGCAGTCCTGGTCCCCCGTCCCCTAACGCTCAGTGTCTGTCTTCCCTAGGAGGAGTTTCTGGAACTCTGCCAGCTGGGACCAGAGGCCTTAGGGTTACTCTCGGTGCTATATTTTGGTACTAGAAAAGAGGTTATCCGTGTTTCTTCGCTTTATTTATGACGAAAAATACGGGTGCACTTCTATTTGAGTATCATACCCCATCACTGAAGCCCGGCACTGACTTCCGTGAAGAGATGCTGACGGCAAGCCCCATCGGCGGCACTTGGGCGATGCTGGCCTCGGCGGATGCCTGGGTAATGGCTGGCTCCTGCCCCCCCCTCCATCCTCGGGGGCCTGTCCTCCTTCAGAGACCTTCATGGGGGCAAAAACACCTTGGGAGAAGCAGCAGCTGTCATCCGAGGTCGGTCGAGACAGGCTGTCCAAGATGTGGTCTACACGGTTTACCTGTTTTGCTAAGTGTAGTACCACCCTTCTGGACGATGGGAAGGTCCAGATGCGGGAGCACTTGCCGGGGTTTCTGAACCGAGATACAGGGCAGCTGGGCATCCTGGGTCGGACACATCCCCCCTGACCCCAGGGCCCTAGCGTCTCCGCAGCCCGGAGGACCTCCTGGAGGGGATTCTGGTTCTGAGTCGCCTGTGGAATGTGGACAGTTGCCCGATGACGCCTTTGTCCTATGCCCAAGGAGACATGAAAGGTACAGCTTTCAGAACTGAGCCTCTTTTCCCACCTTGGAGGCCCTCAGCACCCCGCAGCTGATGTCGGGGAGGGCCCCTCATACCTGCACCCCCAGGTATGTCAAAGGGAGCCTCGGGGGAGGCGTGAGCACTCTGTTCGCGTCTGTGCTCTGTGCACGAACCCTCACCGTCCATTTCCTTTGCAGGAGGACGCCCTGGCAGCTGCGGGAGAAGCGTGTCACAGAAGCTGGTCTGAGATGTTCGAAAGGAGGTTGTCCGTGATGTATTTGCTTTATTTGTGGCAGATATTGCACGGTTGATCTCTTTTCTTCATCAAATGCCTTCTTGAAGGACTCACTGCACGTGGGGTCATGTTCGGGTTGGGGGAGGGAAGGGCGGAGGTGTTAGCCCCTCTCTGGGGGCAAGTGAACAGATGGTTGACCAGATGACGAGTGTTCCTCTTTTGTTTATTTTTTATTTTGCGAATTAAGAATTTATTGAATGAATCACCCTATCACCCTGTTTCTTAAGGTCAATCTATCAATGTGAAAAATGAGGTTGTGTAACACCGATTTCTTTGAAACAACTGACCAATAAATGTGAACAAAAACTTGTTTAACACGGTTTTCAGATTTTAAGAAGAATCCTGAAATATACACCATCCAGTCCCTTGGTTTCCAAAGCTTAACCTCTAAAAGAACAGATGAACCACGGGACATACACTGAACAAATTATGATGGTAAAGATGAGATGATGTGGGAATTTTTATGACTATGTGGCAGGTGTACTGATGTTTCAGTACATAACCTATTTTCATGTAAAATAAAATAACTTTATTTTATTAATAACTTTTTGGAGGGACAATACCAGCCTTCTTGGGAAAGTTACAATTTCCAAATGCTCAACAGGAAGAGACCACAAGGTCTTTACGCTCTCTCCAAATGTCCCTATATCCTATCTCATCTAATTGTCTCTGACTTACCTTTCTGTTGTTTTCCTGGGGGCCAGACTGCTGTTATTAACACGTACCTCTATCTTAAGCTTGGAGGGGGTTCCTCAAGATTTGTGGGCAAGTGGTTTATTCAAGGAGAGCTCTCCAGGAAGGTCATTCCAGGAGGAAGTGGGGGTAACAGGGGAGGGAGGGGGTTAAGCGAAGCAGTGAGTAGACACGGTTCTCAGCTCACAGGCCCTTGGTACCCCAGCTGGCATTTTAGCTTTAGCAGGACACTTACGGTGTGATGCCAGCTTCTTGGAAGAGACAACAGGTAGGCTGACATTGCTTTCCCAGGGTACCTGAAGAGGGGTTCCTTAGCTAGTCACTAACTCTGTCCCAAATCTCACCTGGCTGCCTACCGTTCAATTTTTTTAAAAAAACCCAACTGGGAACTATTGCTTGATAGCATGCCCTTCTCGTTCATGGCCATGCTTGTTCGAACCACTCCTGGGTACGTGAACGATGTTGGCCCCAGACTTAGAACCTCTGATCCCCTAACCAGCCATGTGTCTCACTTATTCTGGACAAGGCTTCATGGAGAAAGCACCAACCTGGACGGCGTGGCATAGCTCTCGATGGTGCATGAAAAACACTGGGCCCCGTGTGTTTGCTTTATTTATGACAAATGATGCTTTTGGGGGGACTTGGGGGATCAGGATTGCTTCTTCAGCAAGTCTCAGCTGCAGGGGAGGGGCTGGGGCTCTGCAGATGATGGGGGTGACCTGGTCCACCCCCCTTGGGATCCGTTCATCTCTAGGAGGAGTGCCTGACTCACCCTGTGACAGGCACTGCTTTTTCAGGTCAAGGCTTTTTTGCACCAATTCCAACTTTAGAAAAGCAATACTGGAGTTGGGTGCCTCTTTGTGGAATATGAACAGAGGGTCGACCGAAAAACGTGTGCTTTGTTTCCAAAGAATGCCGATTGGCCCATTTTTCTTCAATACTGAATCTGTGTTCAGGAGGACCTCGTGGAGGTGATGGCAACCTTGCAGAGCAGGGACCGAGTCTGGGATTATTGCTGATTTATTGTTTGCTTTTGGAGGCGCGCTTTACCAGGAATTCACAGCACCTATTTCCGTAAGTCCCTGTATCCCCCAGTCCACCTGAAAAATGATTTTTCTGGAAGTTGTGCAGTTTTTTTAGTGGGGGTGGTGGCGGCTGGTGAACATCATGCTTTGCTGCCTCTTGGTTGCGTTTGAAGAGATATTGTTTGTGATCTATTTGTCTAATATACCCAACAGCCTATCCTGCCGACTTATCCACTCCTGCCCATTGGGACCTTCCAAACACAAGTCTCGCTTTCTGGAAGGTTCTTTGATGTCCTCAGCCCTCCAAGGTATGTGAAAGGCTGCTTGACTGTCCTGCACACTTTTCTATGCCCTGTGTCATCGGGTGCCTTGGGAGGGCTCCATGGAGTTGGCCTTGACTTTAGGAACTTCATAGGATTTTGCTCTTTCTTTCTATGATCTTTTTTGGAACTTAAAGGATGGTTATTCCTACTGTATTTGCTTTATTTATGGTGACTTTTTGAAGTACCTCCACTTTTCCAGAATGAGACTCTGCTTTTCCAGGCCCCATCGGGGAGGAGACATCAGGGTTACCCTCAGCAGGGCAGTGACATTAGGGCAGACCCCAAGCCACGTGCCTCTGAATCAGGTCCATCATCGGGAGCCCAAGAGGCTGGGGTCTGATGTCATAGTTCCTTCATGGAGCTTGGAAAGGGCTCGACTGCCCAAGTTGTTTTTATTCTGGCTGACTCGTGTTATGGCTTGTGCTTCCCGGGGCTGCTCAATGTTTGATATTCAAAAAGTGGATATTCCTTCTATGTTTACAGGATTTACGGTTAAGCATAGAGGAAAATCCACATTTTCAGTATCTAAAGTTGCTTTTAAAACATTTCTGCACACAAAATCCCCCCTCAGGGAAGAGAGAGGAAGGTTAACACCCCCCTCAACACACACACTCACACACACACACACAACACACTCACAAACACACACATTCACACACAACACACACAACACACTCACAAACACACACACACAACACACACACAACACACACAACACACTCACAAACACACTCACACTCTCACGCACACACACACTCTCACACACCCTCACACACACAACACACACACACTCACACTCTCTCACACACACACACACACACACACACACACACACACACACACACACTCGGATATACTAATGCTGCCTCTGCCCCTATAACACACAGCACACACACAGCACACACTCACACACACAGCACACACACACACAGAGCACACACACACAGCACACACACACACAGCACACACACACACAGCACACACACACACACACACACACACTCACACACACGGAGGGAGTGATTGGAAGGGGGACCCCAACCCCTTTCTCCCTTAGTGGTGGGACAGGTGACCTCCCCGAGCTCACCGTTGTGGCCGCCAGCTCCGCAGGCCCGTGCCCAGCGTACCTGTCCTGTGTTACCTTTATTTTTGACGGATTGTGCTCAGGTTCATGCTTTCCGGGACTAAACCCTTCTTTGGTATTTAAAAGGTGGATATTCCTTCTATGTTTATGTTATTTATGGTTAAACATAGAGGAAATTCCACGTTTTCAGTATCAAATGCTGCTTGGAAACTTTCCTGGACTGAACTCTCCATCAGGGAAGCCAGGTGGGGCTAAGCCCCTCCAGGGTAAGTGGAAGTCGGTGGACCCCAGCACATGTGATCCATTCGCGCCATATGTCTGTGGACCACCCGCTTGTCTTGGGGAGACCCTTCCCGCCGAGCTGCCAACGAGGGGGAGAGGCTGGGGTCCCGGTTTCTCCAGGGCAGCTCAACAGTCTTTGCTGTGTGCCGTGACTCTAATTTCGGATGGATTGTACCCGGGGACATGCTTCCCAGGATTCATCCTCTTTGGTATTTAAAAGGTAGATTTTCCTTCTATGATTACGTGTTTGATGGTTAATCATAGAGGAAAATCCACGTTTTCGGTATCAAATGCTGCTTTGGAGACATTGTCGGGACTGACACGGCAGGCAGGGCCGTGAGGCAAGGCTGAGCCCCCAACCCGGGTGAGTGGAAAGATGGTGGGCCGCAGAACATGTGCTTCGTTGGTGCCATATGTCTGCTGACCATCACCTTTAGAAGCCCCCTCTCGCTGAGGAGCCCACCGGCCAAGGAGGCCGTGGTGTGTGGTCACAGCTCTGCCACGGGACTGAACACAGCTTCCCTGGCCCTCTTGCTTCTACTTCTGGTGAATTGTGCACGTTGGTCCTTTCCAGAACGCCATCTTTCTTTGGTATTTAAAAGGTGGATATTCCTTCTATGTTTACGTGATTCATAGATAATCATAGAGGAAAATCCATGTTTTCAGTATCAAATGCTGCCTTGGAAGTATTTCTGGAAGAGACTGGAGGGCCAGCCTCGCTCCCGGCCCCCTGGGCCTGGCAGGCGGAAAGATGGTGGGTGGGCAGCCTGCCGGGTCTTAGTTAAGGACGGTTGCCTGGGGGTCTCCCATACTCCGGAGCCATTTCTGGCCAAGCAGCCCACCCAGTGAAGTTTACATTGTGGGTCTGCCGTCTGCTTATCCGTGGAGGCTTGTCCGCCAGATGTGACTTTCATGTTTGATGACTCAAGCACAGATTCGAGTTCTCCTGGACAGAATCCTTCTTTGGTATTTAAAAGGTAGATTCTCCTTCTATGAGTACATTATTTATGATTAATCATAGAGGAAAATCCACGTTTTCAGTATCAAATGCTGCTTGGAAACCTCCGAGGATGTGACTTCGCCATCAAAGAAGAGGTGGTGCAGGGGTGTCCTGTGCTTTGTGTGAGACGTGCGGTCCGGCTGACTTACCCTCGGCCTGGTTGTGTTGTCTCGAGGCTGTGCTCTCAGGATTACTTCATTGACCTTGAATGAATTTTGTTCTCTGTGTGTTCACCATGTTTATTATGCATTTTCCAGAATCCCCTCTTCTGCAGTAATCTTAGAGATTACCTGGGTAGGCTGTCAGTGCTAGGAAGAGGCAGTGGTGGGGGTACCATTTCTGGGCATACGGAAGGAAGGGATGCGTGATTCACCCACGGGCGGGAACTCCGCATGCGGCCGTGTGTTGCTCGCTCGCTAACCCTGCGATATCCAATCTGTTTATCTTAGGCTCACTGCTGGAGCTGAGGCCAACTTTGTCACCATGAGAGTGGCTTTCCCGCCAGTGGTGTTGTTTGCTACTTGAAGAGAGATTATCCTTCCTGTGTTTGCATTCTTTGTAATGAATATACAAAAGGCAAGTTCTCTCTGAGGAGCAAATGCCTGCCTGGGAAGACTTCCTGGAGACGAGGCTGACCTCTGGGAGCATCAGGGGCCCAGAACCGCCGCAGGGTAGGCAAGTGCATGGTTGACCGTGGGGCATGTGCCTCTCTCTTACTGTTTGTGACCTGGTCTCTCGCCCCCCCCTCATCCCCTGCATCCTCCCGAGAACTTTCTGGAACAGATGATGGCTTTGGAGAGGATGCAGTGGTTTCCTTTCCAGAGGTGCTTTTCTGTTTAGAACGTGGTGCCTTCCTTGGTGGGCTACTCTGGCCGGTCTCCCCAGACATGATGCCAGTGTATCTCCCAGATATGAGAAAGAAGGGTCAACAACAAGCCAGTGTCTGGTTCACCCTTGGGTCATCTGGTCTACCCACTCTCCACACCCAGTCCATCCTTGGGCTGACTTCTGGGACTTAACGTCCATTTGAAGGAGGGAATGGGTGCTGCTGCCAGTCCAGAGTAAGGGAATGGGGTAGCCCCAGAGCACCATGTTTTATGGGACTTGCCGTGGGACCATAAGCCCCCGTGCTCTCTTGGTCTTTAGGCCTCCTCTTGGCATCATTGCCAATTGTGATGGGAGGACGCTGGGATTAGTGGTGGCATTATCTGTTTCATTAGATAGAGTTGGCCCACGGGGACTCCGTTTTCCTTCGGTGGATCTTGCTCTAGTCGAGTGCTTTTGAGTAATAGCTCAAGTGGCTTTTTGGACACACTGCCAAGTTCAGGGGGAGGGACACTGGTCTTAATGCTGGTATGCGATTTGTGGATAGGGGTGGATCCTGGAATGTGTTGGTTTTCTCTTCTGCTTTTTTCCTTTAACGATGATGCTATTGTATCTTCTAACCACAGCAGCCAACCTGTCACCAGGGGGACGTCCTGGAGGGAAAGGCTTTGGGCAGAGGGCGGTTTTGCAGGCTCTGAAGGAGTCAGCCAGCTGACACTTGCTGTCGAGTCATACGGGACCACCCTGTCTTTGGGAGACAGTCCTATCTTGGAGAGACGCTGGGAAGTACAGCCCATCCCAGGGCTGGGTCATGGTGTGCAGGGTCAGTGTTGTCACCGGCCCCTCCCCCTTGGTCTCAGGCCCCGCAGGAGGCGAAGCCCCCTCTGGGGAAGGTGCGGCGTGGTCCTCACTGCAACTGCTCTTTGGTACTTGAAGAGAGGATACCCTTTGTATGTTCACTTTATTAATGGCGAATATACAGAGGGAGACTCTTATTTGCGTATCAAACTCTGACCGGGAAGGCGCTCGGACCCAGCTCCATCTTCAGGACAGAGGCACTGTTGTCAGCCCCTCTCAGGTATGTCCTAGCTTTCCAGGCCCTAACGTGGGCTTCGGCTGTGATACGGGCCCCAGGTCCTCCTCTGGGGGACTCCCCGGAGGCCCTGCCATGCTGGCAGGGGACAGGGGTGGCCTTTTGTGCATGCTATCTCTTGTCTGCACTGACTTTAATGGCGGTTTGCTTTTTTAAAGATGATTCGTGCGTGGACCTGCCCTTTGTCACTACCAAATCATACCCCGGAGGCTTCCCAGTACAATGTCAAGCTCAGGAGAGAGACCTCGATGTCAGACCCTTTCAAGGGTAACGCATGAGTGACGGTGGACCACAGGGCTCTGGCTTTATTTATGATGGTTCCAAGCAAGTTTGACCAACCCCTGCAAGTCCATCCTGGAGGGCTTCCTGGAGGTGGCACCCACATGGGGGGAAGAGGCTGAGATTTGCTCATCAATGCTCCTCTTCTGTGTTCGGGAGGACACCCTCCTGCTCAAGGTCCCTGAGCTGAATCTGTAAGAACTATTTCTGTTAGTGATCTGTGGCTCCAGTCCTTCCTGGAGACAGTGTCCTCCACGGGAACTGCCCGGCTCTGGGGAAGAGCCGCGGGAGCCGTCGCCCTGGGCCAGGTACGTGGATGCTGAAGGTCTGAGGGAAGTGTTTGTGTCTCGATGTTTGTTCTCTAGTCCTCTGACCTTCCCGCGTTCCGTTCGTCTCTAGGACGATGGCCGGAAGACGAGGGCTCTGGTTCTGCGTTTGTGGAGACATTTCTTGGGCCACGTGACCGTCCACTTGGCACAGCCTGACCGCCCTGGGGAAGGGGACTGCAGCGGCCACTGTCAAGGAGAGGGAATGTCGTCTGCGAGAGGTGGGCACCTCACCCGGGGGCATGGGTGAGGTCACCTGCTGCCCGGTAGCCTTCAGTTTCTTCTCCTTCCACAGGGGCCTCCTGGGGGGTAGAGGCCGCTGTGGGGAAGCGCTCGTGGTCTGCCGTCTCCATTTCCTTGTGGTACGTGGAGTTTGACTCCTTTTCAATGTCAGCTCTTTCCTAGCATGGCTTCCTGGGCGTAATGCCAACCTCCGGGGGGGTAGGGGGTGTGGGGAGGAGGCTGGTGCTAGAACAGGACATTGATGTCCACACCCCTGTGGGAGGTATGAGGGCGACCACAGGGCCTTTGCGTTATCTACGATGTAAACTCGCCCAGTCCCCTTGCCCTCAGTGCATTATCAGGAGAACTTCCTGGAGGAGGTGTCCAGGCCGGCTCCACCCCCAGCGTTGTTCTGCAGAAAGTGAGAGGCTAGCTGAGCTCTGGGCACACTCTTGAAGGTCATGGGGTTGATCTCCGTTTCTGGAACAAGTCCTAATTTGGAGTGATTCCTGGAAATGAAGCTGATTTCAGTGAAGGGGCACTGGCTTCTGCCCCTCCCCGGGCTAGTGGGATGGAGAGCAGACCAGGGGGCACACACCTGGCAGGAGGTGTTTGCCCCCTGGTCTCCTGATCCTGCATCCCCCACCCCATCCCTAGGATGTTTCCCGGGAGACGAGGCCAGCTCTGTGAACGGTAGCGATGGACCTGCCCAATGCTATTGTTTGGTACTTACAGCGAGGTTGCCCTTTGTATATTCGGTTTTTTGACATAGAATATACAAGGGCAAGCTCTCTGTGAGTATCAAACCCTGGACCCAGTCCACAGGCAGCGAGGGATTCGGTACGTGTGTGCATGCCCTGTGCCCGTTGGTGTGTGGCCTATCGCTTTAACGTCACCGCTTTGCAGAGGTGACTTCTCAGGCACACAGCTGACTGCAGAGAAGGCGGTGGCCCCCGGGAACGTCACCCCCGCCCCCCCGGTACTGCATTGGCGGGGGTGGGCGTCGGGAGGCACGCACCGCGTGTGTGGGCTGGGGCCGGAGCAGGCCAGCTCGGCGCTTGTGTGGGCGGTGGTTGCATCATCACTGCACGTGTATGCTGGGTGCCCGTGAACGGATCCGCTAACCCTCAGCGTCTAATTCATCCCCAGGACTGCGCCTTGAAGACGTGCCAAGTCCTCCCAAGGCAGTGGCTTTCTTTTCCGTGCTAACCTTTGGTACTTGGAGAGTGGTTATCCCTGTCCTGTTCGTTTTACTCACGTCGAATCGTACAGGGTCATCCACTTTTTCAGTATCAAGAGCGCAGACCGTAGAGTCCGATTTCCTGTGTTTGGATCCCGCCTCTGTGACCCTTACTAACCGGGCACCCTTGGGCGGGGATGTCACCGTGCCGTGCCGCTGCCGTGGAGGGGGAGTTGGAGAGCTCCTGGGGGCTGAAGGGGTTAAGGCTCGTACACGGCTTAGAGCGGAGCCATAGCCAGGACTCTGTGCGCTAGGAAGCCGTTGGTGATGGTGACGTGATTATTAACATCTCCGCTTGGTGTTTTGGAGCAATGCTGAGATGTGGACAGCAGACTCCCCCCGCTCAGCTATGTGAGTGGATTCTGTGCTGTCCTCACGATGGGGGTGGCCGAGGCTTTGGAAGTACAGCAGCTAAGCCCTTCCCGCGATGGCATTCAGAAAAGGAGGCCAAGTTCCATGGGGGTCGTTAGGCCCACGACAGCGGGGCCGCTGAGAGCGTCCGCTCCAGGGAAGGGGGACAGTCCTTGGCTACTCGGCTGAGCCACCCTCCGCCCTCTGCAGGACGCTAGGGTGCGGTCCCCGGACAGAGCGGGCAGCAGCTCTGTGCCCCCTCCCCGGTGCCCAGAGAGGCGTGGCCCGCGGCGCATGCTCTGCGAGTGTGTGCGTAGGGTGTGTCACGCGTGTGGGTGTGTGAGCCTGGGCTTGCCGAGGTGTGGTCACTGTCCATCCGTGAGCCAAAGACCTGGAGGTGCCGGTGTTCCTTTCCACGTTGCTGTTTCATACTTGGGGAGAAATTATCCTTGGTGTGTTCGCTTTGTTTGTGATGAATCATACAAGGACAATTTCTTCTTGAGTATCAAATCCTGCCCCGGCGGACTTCCTGGACCCTGTGGTCAGTTCCGTAAAGAGACGCATGTGTTGACCCCTCTAGGGGCTCCCGCCTGGCTGGGGGCTGGGAGAGCTCGCAGTGGCTCGTGCTCTAACCTTCAGAACCCTGGCCACAGGGCCAAGCTTGGCAAGGGGCCGGTGGGCTCCCTGGTGCTTCTTTGACCTGCACTGGTCATGGGTGTGTGTTCAAGGCTCATCAAATCCTGCTTCTTGAAGGTCCTGCTTGGACACCAAGCCAACTTTAGGGTCAGGTCATTGGTGTCCGCTCCCCTCCCCCACCTGAGGATGTGACCGACCCCCAAGCATGTGGCTGACTCAGTGACTGAAGCTGACCCACTAACCCTCATTGTCTGGCCCACCCGAGAAGAACTTTCTGGAAGGGACACTGACCTTAGAGAAGACGCCGAGCTCTTCTGGATGGCACAGTTCTTTGGTGCTTAAAGAATGGTTGTCCGTAGCATGGTCTCTGTATTTATGGCGATCAATATCGGACAACCATTGTTTTAGTATCCAAATTTGCTTCACAAGTTTTCTCGAGCCAGGTGCCGACGTCAGTGAGGGGACGTGGGGGCCTGCCGCACCACGGAGCACGGCTTTATTGACAATCTGTAACAACTGATTCGGTGACCTCGGAATGCACGCCGGCAGCGCGATGCCCTTGAACTAATACACGCCAGCTTTGGGGCGGACCTACAGTTCGGGAGCTCAGGGCCATTTGGAAGATGCTGATAATTATTCATCCGTCTTTCTCTTCTTGTTATTCAATCTCAGCCGTGAGGAATTCCTGGAAGACGGGGTGCTCTCAAGCGTCTCTCTAGGCAGCTGGAAGGTGGACTGGGGCGTCTGGGTCCCACACCCCCTGATCTTTGGCATAGATTCTGAGCATGGAAGACGTCCTAGAGGAGACGCAAAATTAAGGAAAACACAGTCCATTTCCTGCCACCACTACTGTTTGGTCCGTCCGAGGAGCTGTCTATTGAATGTTCCTCTTATTCTTGATGGACATGGCATGGCTACGTGCCTGTTTCTGGATCCACCTCATCTTAGAGACACTCACATGGAACACAGACCCTGGGAATAAGACATTGGGGTCAACGGCACCTCTGGGGTGTGTGCGTGTGCGTGGGTATGTCTGTCTGTGTGTGTGTGTGTGTGGTTGTGTGTGTATGGGTGTGTGTCGGGGGGGGCGTATGAATTGTTGGCTAGAGGGGTGTTTCTCAAACTTTAACATGCTTCTAAGATTTTCATCACCTAGGGATCTTGTTAAAAGGCAGATTCTGATTCAGGGACCAAGATTCTGCATTTTTAGCAAGTTCCCAAGTGATGCTAATGCTTCTGGTTGGCGGACGACACTCGGAACGGTCTGGGGGGACGGTGTGCCTTCTTTGTGATGTGTGTCCCCTGCTTCCCGCCTTGCATACCCCCCCCCATCATGAGAGCGCTCCCCGGGTCAACGCGTTGCTCTTCGGTTTGTGAGCAATGGCTATATGCGAAGGGCTCTCTTATGCCTAAATGTCACGAGATTACTCTTCCTTAGAATCAAATCCTGCCCCAGAGGGCTTTCCGGACACAAAACCCGCGTCGGGGAGAGGCCACCAGTGTCAAGACTCGTCAGGCGCCGGGCCTACAGCCGTACTGATGTCTGGGGCCCTCAAATTCTGGGATTGTCCGTTTCCAGTCCGTCCTGGGACCGAGGCCATCTTCCGGGGAGGCCCTCTCTTGGGGATCCGTGATGCACTCCGTTTTATCAGAAAAGGTATTATCATGCTGGCTTTGCATTATCTGTGATGCATTCATCTCCTGGTTTCTTCTTGTCATCGAATCCCACCTCTCGGGAATCCCCGGAGAAGATTTTGTTGTTGTTGTTTTCGGGACTGAACCTGCTTTGGAAGTCTTTCTGAGCGTGGTTCCAACTCTGGGGTTTGGCCTTTGGTGCTGGGGCCCAGGACCCAGGTACGGGGATGGAGGATTGATGCCGGCACGTGGGCTTTCTTTACAGGATCTGAGCTCCCGGCTCCCTGACCCTCGGGATTCGGCTCATCCTAAGAAGAACCTTCCGGAGGCAAAGACACCCGACGGTGGGGAAGAGGCCATGGTTTTCGTTTCAGAACTATTCAGGGATATTTGAGGAGAGGTTATCCGTGTTATGTTCGCTTGGTTCATCATGAATAATACATGGTTAACCTCTTTTTGAATATCAAACTCTGCCTCGAGGGCCGCCCGCACAGGAGACGTGAGAGCGTGTGCCTGGTGTGAGCTGTCAGCCCGGGGCCTGGCTGAGCTGTGGAAGGCCTGCTTCCTGGAAGGGAGGCTGGCCGCGGGAGGGGCCCGGGGTTGCTTTGCAGTGGTTTTGCAGTGCACTTGATGTGTTTTTACGATTTGGACAAAGTCACCCGGCCTTTCAGCCCAGCCTGCCTTGGGGTGAGGGTGTGATGCAGGGTCAGCTCCAGGGACGGGACCGCTGAGTCCACGTCACTGCAGGGCCAGTCAGTGGGTGCCTGACGGCTGAGCCTCCCTCAGGGAGTGAGAGCTCTCCCCGGCCCTGATCCTCCAGACCCCGTCCTTTGCAGGGTGGCTTCCTAGAGGCTATGCCGGCCCGGGGGGAGAGGACGTGGTTTCTGCTCCCTTGGGACCTTGAAGGAGAGGTCACTTCCTTCACGAAGATTCCTCCGAGGGCAGTCTGTTTTTGAGGGTCAAGTCCCACCCAGGACAGCTCCCCAGAAGCAGGGCCACCGTCCGTCTCTCCAGGTGTGTGAAGGGCAGGCCATCCTCTGCTCGCCTCCCTGTTTCTCTCCAAGGTCACTGACCCCCGTGTCCATTTGCTCTCCAGGTAGATTTCTCCGAGGCACTGCCGGCAGAGGCAGCAGGGTTCCGGTCCCTCCGCCTGGCACTTAAAGAGACTGGCCTGGGGCCGCATCCCCTTGCCTCACTCAGGAGGAGGCCTGGCCGGCTGACGCCTCTGCAGCCCTGCCTCAGGGCGCTACTCGCATGCGGCGCCCCCCCCCCCACCCCGGGACTGGATCTCCCCTGCTTATGGGGGCGGGAGGCTGGCCCAGATCCCAAGTTTGGTGGAGAACGGTGGCTCCTGTGCCCCGCCACCTCTGGCATCTTGACGGTATGGACATCCCGGGGCTGCCGCAAAGCCCTGCTGCTCCCGTCTTCCTGGCTTTATTGGCTTTGTGGCGGCGGGCACAGCGGACTCCTTTCATGGCATCAGTTCAGGATGGACGCCCGCTGGGGATGCCAGCTTCACAGTAAGAGAACTGTCCACCTCCCCCTAAGGTACGTGACTGCAAAGTTGACCCCAGGGCATGCCCTGGATGGAGGCACGTGTCCTCAGTCCACGAACCCAGAGAATGCCTTCCATCCTCAGGTGACACCCCGGAAGTGACCCAAGCTTTGGAGGCGAGACGCCGGTGTTCCCGTCAGCGTCAGCACGAGGGGCCATTGGGGTGCTTATCCGTCGTTTGTGGCGGATATTCTGGAAGATTGAGTGGTGGTATCCCACCTGTAGGGCGGGGATCTATGGCAGCCCCCTCCGCAGGTCCACGGGTGGAGGGTGGGCTGTGAGGACCCCCGGGCTCTCAGAGCACAGTCTACCATAGGGGACCTCAGGGGCCAGGCTGTTTCAGCGCTCAAGTTCACTACATCTCCCTTGAAGGGGCTTTTGGTCGGGAGAGCACTGTGTTTATGGCTGTGTGGCTGGTCCTCCTGCTGTGGTTATCCCACTTTGGCCAGGACGACCTCCTGGAAGGTACCTCTGTTCCAGGGAAAGGTTATTGCTCTCGGTGCCAATCCAAAGTCTAAGGAGGGCTAATGTGACCCCTGACCCTCAGCATCTAGTCTACATACAGGAGAAGCCCCTGGGAGAGGGGGGCTTCTCCTCCACCGCACCTGATCAGGTGCGGTCCATGGCAGGGTCGCTCCCCAATGCTTGTTCTGTTCTAAATGTGGTGCCGTGTTACATCCTTCCTGGACCTAATTCCGTCTTCAGGAAGGAAGTACCTCCCCCCAACACTTGAAAGAATGGCCCATCTCAGACCCTGGGCCTTCATTAGGATGAAGCCACCTAGTCCCCCAGCTGTAGCGTCGAGGCCTTGAAAACTTAGCCTCCGGCAGCAGGGTTGACTGTTGGGGCATCACCGTGCATATGGCTCATCACACCTGAGCTGCTGTTTTTCAGGACAAGCTCCCACCTGGAGATGTGCTCCGACAGGACTCCAACCCGAGGGCAGGGCGTGGTCCATGATAGGGGAATGGATGGTTGATCAGAGAACATACATTTTATCAATGATGTATGTCAACTGATCCACAGTCCCTACCTATCCAGTCACTTCTTGGGACAGACTCCGGAAGAAGAGGCGCTGGTTCCTTCTCCATGCTAGTACCTGGCCCTTGAAAAGACCCTCTCCTTGCCGGTTGGCTCTATTTATGCTGAGTCATATAAGGGAAGGTTTGTGTTTTTCAGTATTGATCTTGCCTGGGAAGCTTCCTGGGAAGAGCTGTTGGCCTCAGCCCCTTCCCGGGGGACAGGAATGCATGGTTGGCCAGAGAGCACTTACATGCATGGTTGGCCAGTGGGCTTTATTTCCAACGGGCCACACCCAATCCTCCTAACCGTCAGTCCCCAATTCATCCTTAGGAGGACTAGCTGGAGGGAAGGCCGGCTCTGCTGAGGACATGGTTCATCAGCGTTAGCCTTCGGTACTTGAAGAGTGGCTATCCCTGCTGTGTTCGCTGTATTTATGACGAATCATACAGGGACATCCAGTTTTTCAGTATCAAATACTGCTCTGGAGGGCTTCCCGGACAGCGTTCCGCCTTCAGGGAGGAGGTCTTGGTTTTCGTACCCACCCGAGGTATGTACGTGGATGGCGGATCACAGTGCACGTGCGTCCTGTAGGACGCGTGTCACTTGTCGCACCCGTGACCGGAATCTAATCTATGCAGAAGGTGGCTGCCTAGGAGGGCTGCAATCTTCTGGAAGGGACGCTGGCATCTGCACCAAACCATCCTAAGATGTTGACCCCTGAGAATCCCATTCACCCAGAACACCTGCCAGCTGTCCCAAGGGAACCCAGACCTTTCGTACAATGAATCCCTGGAGACCGTGCAACGTGAGGATGTGGTGGTGATACTGTCAGATAACCTAATTGGTCATCTTTATGGTGTTTGTTCCAGGAAAGACTTTTTGATGGTCAGCTCTTGCCCGGGAAGGCTTTCTGGAAGCAGTGCCAACCTCCGGGAGATGTGCTGGCATCGCATCTTTCCAGTGCACGTGGGCAGTGAGTTGAGCAGAGTCTGATCTTCGTCTCTGGTGGGTCACGCTCGGTTTCCTCTCCCGCAAGACCCAGCCCACTGGAGAATTACTCTGGGGAAGGGATGTCTGCCTTGGCCGTGATGCTTTTTCAATAGGGCTCTTTCTTTATATTGTCAGATTCTCTTGTTAATAGCATAACCACATAGCTAATGAATTGTCCATGGGTTGATCAATGAATGAGGAATGATTCAGTCATTCCAAAAATCGTGATTGAGTGCATTACTGTCTTCTAGATGATTCTAGACCTTAGTTCTTTCCTCTAAGCTGGGGGTGGAGCAGTGAACAAGATAAAGTCCTTGTTCACGTGAACTTGACAACCATAATTTTGTCCACTGTTAAGTTTTATGAAGGAAAGGAAAGCAGGATAAGGTGCGAGAAAGAAGCCCAGGTCGAGTGGACATTTATTTTAAATACAGGGCCTGGAAAGCGCTCTCTGGGGAGGGGAAATGGGAATGAAGTGGGGGTGGTTCAGATGGAGAACTTGGGGTTGGAGCGTTTCAGAAGGAGGGTGTGGCACTTGAAAGCCCTCTGGCATCTTTGAGAAAAAGCGAGAAGGAATGTGGGGCTGTTCTGAGCTGTGGGGTGAGAGGGGCAGCCTCAGAGGCTTAGGCACCTTTGGAATTTATTCTGAACGTGATGGAAGCCATGGGTGGGTTCTGAGCGGGGAGGGAGGTGTGGTCTATGTTGAAATGGTCACTCTGACCACAAGGGTGGCGATAGAGATCCCATGTGGACGGCTATTGTGTAGATCTAGCGGGGGCGCCCCCACGGAGGTGGGAGACACAGAGAACATGGGGTGTCCCAAAGGTGAAGCCAGTAGATCCCGGGATGGATTGGATGAGCCCAGCCAGGGTCACGAGTGAGAAGGTGGGGGCAGGCGATGAACCAGGGGTTCAGGTCTGATCACAGGTGTGATCACTGCTGAGTCAGGGCTCTGGAGTGAGTCAGTGGGTAGCCAGGAGCTTTGGGAGAAGTGTCACTACCAGTATTGCCAAGATCCAAGCTGAGGCAGTGACCGTGGGGCTGGACGGCCGGGTGGGATGGAGGCAGAGGTAACTGGAGGTGAGGCAGCCCCCCGGCCAATGCTGGGGAGCTGGGGACAGCGTTGCTATGTGGTCGTTACCACGAGGGAAATGAGGAGGTTTTCCAGGAGGAAGATGGTGACCCAGAAGGAGGACCTGAGTGGCAGTTATCCAGGTAGAGGGCAGTGAGGTCTGATGAATATGCTCTGAGTGAACTGGAATTTTAAAAGGAAAAGAGAAGAAAGATGGTCTGAAGGTGATATAGAACCAGGATGCCATGTACCCACTGCAAGCCTTTGGTGCAGGAGACGGGGGGACAAATGGCCCTTGGTGGGTGGACGGCGAATCGTGTTGGAGAAGCGAGGGCACGGTGACGGGCCATGGTTCCAGATGTGGAAGAGCTGTGGGGCGTGAGGACCGGGGGGTGAATTTGGGACATGGGACCTGGTCCTACTGGTCTGAGGTTGTTGGGGAGAAGGTGGGGACCTTTGATGTCAAGCTTCTTGGAATTGCTTTCCTGGGTGGTTCATCGGGGTGAGATGGGTGGTGCAGTGGAGGGGTGGGAAGGGAGTGGGGGGTCTCCCGGGATCATGACGAGCTTGGTGAGCCTCCCTCAGATCCTCCTGGAGGTGCCTCGGGGCCCGGGCTGGCCAGACCCTCCAGGGCACCCCGTGGTGGCCGCGGGCTCTTTCTGGAACTCCCCTAGTCTGGTAGATCCCACAGGTCCTGCCACGGAGCTCGACCAGTGCCTCGATGTGCTTGATGGAGAACCGAGCGTGCTCTGTTGAGAAGTCCAAGGTCCCCATTCGGAAACCCCAGGGTCCACACCCATGTGGAGAGTCCCGAGCTGGGACGAGGTGCCACTGTGAGGCCCCCGTCTTCTCGTTTCTAAGCCCTGCCCCTGAGGACTCAGGAATGCAATCGCCGCTCCAGGGAAGGGGCAGGGCAATCAGCCCCACTCCCGGGGAGGTGAGTGGCCAGCCCCCCCGAGTCCTGGCGTGTTCTCGGGACACGCGTTGTCCATCACACTAACACTCGGTGTCCAATCTGCCCACAGGACGGCAGTTGGAGGCCGCACCCCTCAGAGGCGTGGAAGGGGACCCCTTGTCTGTCTTGTCTCTGCTTTTCTGTGGTACTTGAAGAGAAGTTGTTCGTGGTGGATTCGCTTTACTTATGACGAATCATTCACGGACAACACTTTTTTCAGTACCAAATACTACCACTAAGGACTCCCCAGACATGACGGCCACCTCGGGAGAGGAGTCTTCGTGTTCTCCAGAAGACAAGAATGTCTGGCCGGCCAGGGCCACGGGCTTGTCCTAGCTGTAAGTCATCTGGTCCACTAACCTGAGCGTCCTCCATCTGTAGGAGGCCTTCCCAAGGGCCGTGCTGACTCCGGGGAAACGGCTGTGGTTCTGCCACCAGTGTCGCCGTACAAGACTTTGAAGAGAGGCTTCCTGGGCCCAAGGCCAACTTCCAGAAGAGATGCTGGTGTCAGGA
>NW_021147072.1:0-25000 GCF_002837175.3 Physeter macrocephalus
CATCTTGGCCTTGTAGCTGTCCTTCCGAGCTGGGCCCACTTTAATGGATGTGTTCTCCAGGGGAGTTGTTGAAATAGACACCTTGTTTCCACTCTGGGGATCAGAGCATGAGCCTAGGCTAAGGCCGTGGCTGTGTTCCTGCCCCTGTCCCTCCCGCTGGGTACCGCTGTCCCACAGCTTGAGCTTCTGCCCCTGCATCACCATGTCTGAGCCAGGGACCACCTTCCTTCTTCACAGATTAGGAAATGGCTCCACTGGAGCCCAAGTGGTTTGGGGCTGGGAAGATAGAGAAGAGGCTCACATGCCCTGTCCTCCAGTCCTACCCACAGCTCAGCAGGATCCCTGCCTTGGTCAATAAGGGTGTCGCCTTCCAGTGAAAACCCTTTGCTATGGCCACACCCAAGTTCCATGTGTATGTGCATCTGTCCTCAGTGTCAGGTATGTGTGCGCCCAACTCTCCCACTCCCCCATGGTCAGTCACAGACTCATAAGGCTGGAGTCATTCAGGGACCATGGCATACCCAGCACTGACCTTCAGGATCAGCTCCACCACCTCTGTATGCACCAGCCCGTGCACAGGCTCCCCGTTGACGTGTGTGATGAGGTCCCCCTGACGGAGTCCCGCCTCACTGGCTGGACCTCCGTCCTCCACGTGCTGTCCCGGGGAGAGAACAGTCCTCAGCCTGGAGCCTGAGCATGAAGGGTGGGGCCTAGCTCTGCTCATCGAGCTGTGACCCCTACCCCCCACTCTTTGACCCCTGAGGGTAATGCGGGCAGGGACAGAAGCAGGGACAGATAGGCCCTAGTAAGGGGAAGGAAGAAGAGTGATGAAGCTGGGAGACAACAGGTCTGGATGGCCAGACATACCCACACCATGTGGTGCACAGTGTAGACGTCTGAGTCACCCATGTAGACACGGATGGCCCGCAGGGTGAAGCCATACTTCTTGCCGGCTCGGTGGATGATGATGGGGGGCCTTGAGCTGCTGAGGGCTGGCAGGAAGTCCCTGCTTGGAGAAGAGTCCCTGGATGATGGGTTGGATGACTGGGAATGCGGGGACATGGGGCTGGCCAGTGGAGAGCAGGTGTGGTGCTCTGGAGAAGGAGAAGCCGGGATTTAGTGCATCCATGCTCGAGCCCGGCCCCTGTCTGGGCTGTTGATCCCACACAGCTCTAGTCACAGAGTCTGCCCCCGGCCAGGTATGTCTTCCCCGCAACCTCTGAGAAGCAAAGCGCCTTCGTGTGCCCAGACCCTCGCAGACCCCAGGAGGTGACGGGCTCACATTTACTGAGTGCTTACTTATATGCATTAGGGACCATATAAGCTCTTCATACATACTTGAACGTCACAATTACCCTATGAGTTACCATCATTAATATCCACATTTTTTGATGAGGAACTTGAGGCTCAGAGGGATTAAGCACCTTCTTCAAGATCAAGAGCCCTTCAGTGATGGAACCAGGATCTGAATATGAGCTCTCTGCCTCAGAGCCTGCGCTCATTGCACGGTGCTATCTGCCTTCTGGAACATGCACACACAACCCCAGACCAACGCACACCTTTAGAGACCCCTGCTCTCTTAACAAAGGGGCCGCAGTGACACACAGCCTCTTGGATCCCTGCTCCTCAACACACAGAACACAGACACACCTGCTGCGTGCACACCCCAGCCATGGGCCCACAGAGGTTCCAAGGCCCTTCCTATGAGTTTTATCTTCGCTCCCTGGGGGCCTCACCCGCAGGAATGAGGAGGGACAGGGCTGTGGCTGAGGCGGACTTGATCACTTTGTTGATGGGGCGAGTGGTGCGCTTTTCTATAGAGTCCCCAGAGAGCAGCCGGTGGCGGGCCCTGCGCACCGCCAGGTCGCTGATGGCCTTGGCTGTGGCTCCCTCAGCCAGCTGTGGGGTCCCGCGGCCTCCTCGAGTCTCCATGGCTGTGGACCAAGTGACCAGTGAGACCTGCAGTGAAGCTGAGCCTCCCCTCCTGGCCCCCTGCAGCATCCCCAGCCTAGGGCCTCTGGCCACCCGCTGGGCCGCACCTGGACTAGAAGTGATGCTCTGGCCAAGAGGCTCCTCATCCAGCTTCAGCCGCCGTTCCGCTGGCCGTTCAGGGGCAGGCCCGGATACCCCCTCTCCAGACGGGGGTGTCAGAAACCAAGCACCCTCCTGCTGCTGCCTCCTAAGAGGGCCGCCAGCCTCCTCAGTGCCCTCAGGGAAGCGAGGCACGTCCAGGAGGCCCGAGCAGTGGCGGCGCACTGTGAGGGGAGGGCTGGAGTCGCTCTCCGTGTGGGATGACTCAGACACCGAAAGCCGCTTCCGTAATCTGTGAGACACAAGGCCTAGGGTGAGGTGGCCCCGGCGGCCTCCCTCCTCCAGCCCAGGCTTCCTCTGGGGCTCATGTCACAGAACCTCTCTCCAGGAGCCATCCTCTCGAAGGCCCCTCACCGCACCACATGCCTCCCCACCATCCGTGACCACCAGCGGATGGCTGTGCCGCCCACCCCTGGGCAAGCTCTGGGTGCTCACATCTCAGGGGAGCCGATCACCCAGCTCCGCTCTCGGCCCCTCAGCCCCGCCAGGCTGTCCGAGCGGTCCTCCTTCTCCTCGCTCAGGCTGCGCTTGGTGGGGGGCGGCATCCGGCGCTCCTCAAGCAGCGAGAGCCTCTCCATGCTGCTGTACACCTGTGGGCACAGGAGACCTGCCGGGACGCCCAACGACCACACCTCCCAAGGAGCGAAAAGGATCCTCAGCGCCTGAAGCCCAGGAATTCGAGCCAGTTCTCCTCTTCCCTCCCCCATATATACCAGATGAATATTCGAGGAAACAGCTATTCCACTGGTCTGACCTGGCTGCACCCTGGCATCTCATATGTCAGGGCCCTGAGTAGATCTAGAGGCATCTGTCACATGCAGGCCCAGACCTTTCCCACTCTTTTCCCAGAGATAGCCCATCCCCTCCTCCCCAGGTGTGCCCCAGGGATGTCCCTCAATAGGTCCTCTTCTCCCAATTCTCCAGCCTGGGCCCACCACAGTCACACCTTGCTGAACCTTGGAGAACAGGAAGAGAACTGGCGAATCTCAAGGTAGCCATCCTCACTCACTTCCTCCTCGTCCTCTGAGTCTATGTGGTGGTATCGCTCTGAGCGGGCTGGGACACACAGAACAGTGCCTTTCAGAGGCCATGGTGGTGGCCTCCTTTAACCCTATCAGACCTCAGAAGGGCCTGGAGAAGTTGCTCCTGATACCAAGTTCATGGTGCACAGGTGTTTCTGGGCACACAGGTAGGATCCCTGCTCAGCCCCATCCCACCAGTGGCCTTACTGTCAAAGTAGCTAGTATCATCCTCTGACTCCAGCTGAGGAATAAATTCAGCCTTCTGACGAAGAAGTCCTGTCCAGTCCAGACCAATAAAGAACGGGTGCTGCTTCACCTCATAGGCACTGCCTGTGGACAGGGATGGCGTGGGCAAGGGGCTGGGGTGAGCTGTGTGGAGTCCAGGTCAGCACGTCCAGTGAGAACCTAGGCCTCGAAAGGCTGGGCCTGGAGGCCTCAGCTCCAGCACCTTCCTCTTCCACCCACAGGGAGCAGGGCAGAGGTTCAGGATCCAGGGGCACCGCCCACACCTGAAGCCTGAACCTCCCAGTTATATGGAATCAGCCCTACTCCTCCAAGTGCTGAGAAAGGTTAGTGGGGCCTGTCCCACCTGTACCCAGTCTCTCCAGAGGATTCTGGTGGAGCAGTTTTGAGGTGAGATCCTGGGCGTCCGGCGGCAGCGCATCATCCCCCTCGGGCCACACAATCTCATCTGAAGAGTCATTGGGTGTGACAAGGAAAGGAGTGGATTAGAGAAGTCCCAGAAGTCGTGGGCAGAGTGGGGAGATGGAGAAGAGGGTCCTGTGATAGGATACGTTTGGGGAGGCATAAAGGGCCCAGCCCAGAGCCCTGAAAGCCTTGCCTGGGACCCACTTCCTTCAAGTTGTACAGGTTCCTGTCCTTCTAGGGGAGTCTCCCACATCCTAGACCATGGCTTGCTCTTTGATCCAGGGTGGCCACTGCAAAGCAGTGACTTCCCCTGGTCTGATCTCCAGCTCACCCTGCCTTTACACTCCAGACACACGTACACTCACACACACACAGAACTCACACTCATGGGGTATGCACAGACACAACACAGGTACACCCATGCACTCATGTGGGACCAGGCACACAATCAGAACAAGCGCTAGGTGACACACAGTTTGCATGTGCACACATCTGAGGCAAGCATACCAAACACACACACGTGAACACAGAACAAGAACTCGTAAGCCTCGCAGATGCATGCATAAATCATATTTGTGGATTCAGATTCTGTCCCCTTGGTGGGCCAGGGGGATGGTACCTACCACTGATCACTTGCCCAAAGAGCTCCTCTGGAGTGTCTCCGAAGAAAGGGACGCAGCCCACCAGGAACTCATACAGGATTATGCCCATGGCCCACCAGTCCACTGGTTTCCCATAGCCCTGACGCAGGATCACCTCAGGGGCAATGTATTCCGGGGTCCCGCATACCTGGGCATAAAGAAGCCGGGCTGGCTCAGCATCGAGAGAGAGTGAATTGGCATGGCGGCTGGAGGGGTTGGGGTGCTCCCACTTCTGGAGCAGAAAGTCTCTGAATGAAGACTCAGCTCACTCTGGTTAATGAGCAGGAGCCCCAGGGTACCAGAGGTGGAGCTGTTGGTGGGGTGAGTTTATGTATTTCCTAATTAACCGAAATATCTAGTTCTAGCCTGGAACCACCACTCCCTTTTGGCATGTGGTACCCACAATTGGTCTCTGCCCTCCAGCCTCCAAAGAACAGACACTACAGTCATATGACTCCTACAGGGACTTGTGAACAGTCGCAACCTGTAATGTCAAATCAGGAAACGTCCCGCGGCTACTCTCAGGATGCAGCCCAGTGGAAACTTGGAGCTGTGTTCCAAGGACACAGGAGCCAGGAGAGCTCTGCTCTTTACTGAGGCTAGAAGTCTCAGGACTGACCTCTTATCAGTCTCTGAGAGTGTCAATGGTTATGTGACCTATCTCTTCAAACCCTGAGGAGGAAGATGATTTTGGATTTTATATCCATGTGATTCTCATGGGCCACCTTATTTTCCAAATGTGCTACCTATCTCAATGCCTCCCTGGAACCAAAAGGTGGAAAAGACAGGAGCTCTCAGTCTTAACATCTAGCTGCAAGGTAAGCATGTGGCCTCCAGTCCTTACTCTGAGGCCTGGATTCAACCCCCAAGGTCTCAACCATCGTTCTTATTACCTGCTTGTCCAGGAACTCCCGAGTATCCTTTTCAATGTGGCCCTCGTACAAGTTTGTGGTCAGACTCATGAGGCCAATTTTAGAAAGGCCAAAGTCAGTGAGCTTGATGTGCCCCATGGATGTAATGAGCAGGCTGGGAAACCAGAGAAACAAAAGTTTGAAGTTATTTCCTGGTCTTCCAAGATGGCTGATTTTAGTATATGCCCAATTTTCCCACTCAGGCGTCTACTGTGGGACATAAGCAGGGTAGCTTCATCAGGGAGACAGGCAGCTGTGAAAGAATAAATAGCTCTGGTTGTATGAGTACTGTACTCTGCACAAGCAACTGACCTGCCTTTTGCCCATTCCCCCAATTCACTTTTTTTTTTTTTTTTCTGTGGTATGCGGGCCTCCCTCTGCTGTGGCCTCTCCCGTTGCGGAGGACAGGCTCCGGACGCGCAGGCTCAGCGGCCATGGCACACGGGCCCAGCCGCTCTGCGGCATGTGGGATCCTCCCAGACCGGGGCGCGAACCCGGTTCCCCTGCAACGGCAGGCGGACGCGCAACTGCTGCGCCACCAGGGAAGCCCCCAATTCACTTTTGTTTACTGCCCTCAACCATATTCTATACTGAGGGCAAGTATCAGCCAGCTGAGAAACACTCTTCCACGAGCGATCAGCCTCATCCTAAGGCTCCAGCCATTCCCAGTCCCCTCTCCTGACCTAGGTGGCTCACAATACCCCGAATCAGGGAGAGGGCAAAGGGGCACAATGATCTCGTTCCACATCCACGGCTAGTTTTAGGAGGGCTGGTTGGGAGGAACTAGAAGTAAGATCTCACAGAGAACTGTCTCTTCCCCTTCACATACTCTGCCTGAGCCATTTTGTGCCAAAGGCTTCACCCTACTACCCCTTTATTCCCAAATCTGTATCTCTGGCCCTGACATTTTTTTTTTTTGCCCTGACTTCTTTCATGAGCTCCATGCCTAAAAACTGACCAGATGTCCTACAGGCACATGAACTCAACCTGTCCAAAACAAGGTCATGCCTCCTAACTGGTCCTCTGCTCAGTGAAAAGCAGTAATTTCTGTTACCTACTGAGCTCTGTGATAAGTGCTTTAGCAATTATTTATCAAAATATTCTGGCTCATGAAAGGTCTTACAGAGTAACTAACACAACAAAGGTAGGTATTATTGTTCCCAAGAGGAGGAACAAGAGGCTCAGAGAGGTTTAATTAACAGACCAGAGTTCAGAGAGTTAAGGAGCTCTATGAACTTAGGTCTGCCTAATGTCAAAGCTGCTTTCCACTACAGAGGCTTACCACCACCAGCACCAAGGTGGAAATCTGGAAGATATCCCAGACTCCTGCTCTCTCACCCCAGCCTTATCATTTCCTTTCCACTTCCCAACACTATCCCTCTCTTCTCCATCCTGACTCTGTTCCAGCGCAGGCACTGTTGTTTCGAGCCTAGACTACTGCCATGGTCTCATCACCTCTTTCCATGGGCAGTGATCTTCCTAAACCTAAATCAGAGTCTGTGTGACACTCTGTCACCCTGTGGTTAACAGGCCCTTCAGAGACTTTCTACGACCCTTTAAAATTAAACCCAAACTTAACAAAAGGCCCCTTGATGACCCAATCCCTGCCCCCCTCTCTAGCTTCCTCTCTTACTACTTTGACCAACTAACAATCTCAGCTTCAGCCATACTGTACTATTTGTAGTTCCCGAATGGGACCCCTCCCCACACCTGTGCGTGCCTTTGCAAATCCTGCTCCCCAGCTTGAGAAAGTTCCTCCCACCTTCGCCCACCTGACTAATACCTTCTAAGAAGCAGCCTATACAAAGATATTTCTGTCACCCACACTAGATTTAAGCTCTACAGGCCAGGGACTAGAATATAGTGCTTGGCACAGAGTAGATGTCAGTAAATGTCAGGGCACTTGCTTAGCCATCTACTAGATGTGTGGATTCTTTTGTTCCTGCTTGGTTTCTTGAGTGGAGCTCCTCAGTGATTCTTTGATGTCAGCAAAGCCTTACGGTGCCCCTGCCAGACCTTGCTGGCAATGTTCTTTGCATTTGGGGTAGTCAGGGGCTAGAGTACCAAGCCTAGATGGACACCCACATGAGCAGTGTTTCCTAGCAGCCATTTGGGATAGGTTCAAACATGCTGTGTCTGCGTTCATTTATCTAGAGACCCAAGAGGGACACCCTAAACAAGGGACTCGGATAGTGGGCATACTTGTCAGGCTTCAGGTCACGGTGCACGATGCCATAGTTGTGTAAGTACTCCAGGGCTAGCACAGTTTCCGCAAAGTACAGGCGCACCATATCCACAGGCAGGGCCCCGATGTTCTTCAGCAGAGTGGCACAGTCTCCTCCTGCAACAAGCCCAGGCCACCATGAAGGATGGGTCCAGTGCCCTGCTCTAGATGGTCTCAGAGGCCCCAGAGTAGATAGTGTCACAGAATACCCTGGTGCCAGAGACTGTGATTCTAGCCCCTCTGCTGCTGGCATGGGTGGAAGAGTGTGGAGGGGAGCAGGAGGTAAGAGGAGTCGGCCAGTGGCTGTCAAGGCCATTGTTCAGGACAAAGAGGGAATGAACCCAGGCCTCTATGCCTGTAAGCTGACTCTTTGGGACAGGACTAAGTTATTTTAGGATGGGAATCCTGTTTATTCTAAACACATTTGGCTGAGACTTCAGCATTTGTTCATTTATTTCCTTCCTGTTGGCTGTCCTTTAGTTTTTGAGTAAAGTAACACTGTAAACTCCCAGCACCTACCCAAAGAATGAAAAGCAGAGTTTTGTTCAGCTTCAACTTCAAGACTTAGGCAAAATATCTTTGGAAGCTGTACACAGCCCTGACGAAGGGAAAGGGAAGGCCACTGGCAAAGCGGCTGCCCCCTCCAGAGCTGTGCCCCATGATGCTCTCCTACACCACCCCCAGAGCATTTTGTGGGGTATTAAGGGGCATCCCCTTCAAAAATCATCCACAAGGGCAGTGGCTTTCCTCTCCTCTGAGGGCCCAGATGCAATCCTCCCAGCATCTGACCCTGGGCTTTGGTGGCTCTGCTACCCCCTTTGTTCCTGCCAGGTGCCAGCAGGTCTGCCAGGCTGTGCAGGCTTTGTAGCTGTGGGACTGATACATCCTGTCCTGACATGGGCAGCCTCATGGCAGCTACTGCTCCAGAAGCCTCTCCCTGGGAGGAGCACGGCACCTTGTGCCCACCATGGCCAAACGGTCTCTGAGATCCTAAGGCAGAAACCAAGGCCATAGAAAGGTTGGGAAGCTGGGCCCGGAAACTTCACGCCTACACAAGCTGTTGGTCCCTGCTCAGGGCTGTCTCAGATTATGCCGTGGCCCCCAAGCCAGGCCACCTTTCCCCCAGTACCTTCAACATACTCCATCACCATGCACAGGTGGCGCTTGGTCTCAAAGGAGCAGAACATGCTGACCACAAAGGGGTTCTCAGCAAAAGTCAGTATGTCACGCTCCACAAAGGCCTGCTGGATCTGGTTCCGTAGGATCAGGTTCTGCTTGTTGATCTTCTTCACGGCAAAGCGCTGCCGGGTGGACTTGTGCCGCACCAGGAATACGGCCCTGGAAACAAAGCCCATCCGTACCCCACGGCCCTCAGCCCCTGAGCTGTGCTCTCCTCCACTGCGAGCTTGGGTGGTCAAACTGCTTCCTCTCACACCTTATCAATGCACAGAACAAAGGAGCAGGGGGTGCTTATCAATGAGAAGGATCTGAGCACCTGCCCAGGGAGCTCTTCAATTTCCTGATATACCAAGTCCTGAGGACACAGCTCAACCCCTCCTGAGAGTTCAGTGAGAGGAGGAGTGCCACCAAGAGGAGAGGGAATCTTTCCTGGGAAAGGAACCACACTCAGATGTCAGAGGAAACTGGGCTCTTGCCTCTCCTGGAGGCTTCGAGGAGGGACAGGGTCCGTCCTGAGGCATCTGGTGCTCAGAGGATTAGGCATCATTCACTTCCGGAAGGAAGAGCCCCTGGGCTGACTTAGCTCCAGTCCCGGCCACACCCTGACCCCTGCCTTTACCCATAGGCGCCATTGCTGATGAGCTTAATGGTTTCGAAGTCCTCTTCAGAGGGTGTCTTTTTAGATGTCAGAGATGCCCCACGGCCCTGGAAGACACGGGAAAAGGCAGGAGCCAGGAATCCTTCTCAGAGCCCACATTTTGGGGGAAGCTGTGGCCCCAGCATCTGCTCAGCTCTTAGCCCTGCCGTGGCCTCCTGCCCATTCTTCCCCAGGAACTGAATGACCTCTCAGACAGTGTAAGCAATCACCCACTCTGCCATCCCTCCTTCAGGCAGTCTCTTAGAATTCACAGCCCTTTGCTTCACAGGGCCCCGGCTCCAGGATTGAGGCAGGAGCTCAGGGTCTTTACCTCGACTGAATCATCTGTCTCCGGAGTGTCAGGACTGTCATAACTGCTCAACTGGGCCATTTCTAGAAACAAAGCAAGGACACAAGAGAAAAGTGTGCGTGGCAATGTCAAGACATCTCAGCAGTCCATTCACATCACACGACAGATGCATGTAGGGAAGGCATTAATGCTTCCTGCATCAGGCTGGGAGGTGGTCCTGTGGCTCTATCCTTAGTGCAGTCAAAGCTTTTGGACTTGTTTGCCAAATAATATTGCCACCCCTATTTCTAGAAGTCCAGTGCCATTCAAAAGGCCTGGCAAATTCTACAAAGCTTCCCTCAAACTTGGGACAATGCCTGAAAACAGGGCCCAAAGCTGGGCTGTCTGATAGCTGGCCGCCATCCTGCTGGTCAAGACTCTGTTTTGCCAGATGAGGTTGGGAAGCAGGAAAGGCAGGAGTGGGACAACTAGAGACTCGGGATTTGGAAGCCCAGGGTTCATGAGGGGCTCAGTGTGAAGGCCCAGAGAATGGCATTATTTTCTGAAGCCCTGAGTTGGGACCACCCTAAAGACACAGGAGGACTTGTGAGGTGGCAGCAGGAGAGGCAAGCATGCAGAGGAGGTGACCATTTTTGAAAATGTGATTGTGGTCCTCTGTGATGACCTTTTGATCTTAGGCTCTAAATCCAACGCAGGTGGGCCCAAGGCAATCCAGCTTGGGTTATATAAGGCAGATGTGGATAATCCTGAAGGAGGGGCTATTTTATGACAGAGAACACAGAGTTTTTCCTATAGCCCTCGGGCCTCTGATGCTGTGTTGTGTCCCTGTCCAACTAAGCCTCTTCTCCAAGTGGCTTCCCTGCTGTTAGAGCTTGTAGGCTGTGGGGCCTCTTTGCAGCCACCAGGCCGCATGCTCACCCTCTAGGGGATCCCGTGTGAGGCCCAGTTGGCTAACGATGTAGCGGGGAATGTCACATTTAATCCCTTGTCCCTCTTTGGCGTGGCCCTCAGCTGCTTCTAACAGGTGGTAGAACTCTTCAGGGTCAAACTCCTGTACCGGGGAGAGAGGTAGTCAGTGGTGAGAGCTACAAGAGCAGGCTGCTGGTGTCTTTGGTTTTACAGCATATACCCAGAGTAGGATGAACAAGAAGACTTCCTCTTTGTGATGGACACCCCTACCCCTGAATCCCCAGAAACATCATGATTCAGGAACCAATGGGGACAAAGCTGTCTTACAGGTCACCTCCAGATTGGACATGCTAAGCATTTGCTGTCTTTACAGCAATAAGAACCAGAGCATTTGGTTTCCAGAGAGCTCTGCCTATTCGCCTGGTCCAAAGCCTTGTGCCAACCAGATACGGCACTGTCAGGTGTTTTCCCACACCCAGTGAAGAGGGGAAGTCCTGGCACACCTTCAATCATGCTTCACAGCCCTGGCGGTGCACACACATGCCTTCAGATATCTACTGAGCAACCCCTGTGTGCTGGGGGCTGGAGAGCCTTGTGGACACAGCACAGAAGTCCTTGTCTGCCTGGAGCACATAGTAACGAGGGCCCCATTGACTGAGTGCCTACTAAGTGCCACTATGGGCTAAACCCTGAAGACACCTCTGTGACCTTGGTGAGGAAATCAAGGCTCACAGAGACGCATGGACTTGACCATGGCCTCAGAGGTAGGAAGAAAGAGAAAACCAGCACTCAAACCCAGGCCTGACTCCAAGCCCCTGTTTAACCACAGACTTCATGTCCTTGAGGGAGAGGCCTCTGTTCACCATGACCCCAGCCTCCACTGCTTTCTTTACCTCTGGTCTCACGGGTTTGGAAAACTCTACGACTACCTATGTGGATACAATCTAACCCAGACTGGAAGTCCTTTTACCTTCTTCTTCATCCTCAGTCCCTGTCCAGTCAGAATGTCTACTTCAGAAATCCCCCTCTACCCAACTCTTCTGCTCTGTTCTCCCACCATTGTCCTAGTTCTGGGCGCTCCTCTCTCTCACATGAAGTGCTTTAAGTGTCTCTGCAAGGCTGTCCCTGGCTCAGCCTGCCTTCTCTTCCAATTCACTATACATGTTGCAGCCAGCGTTATCTTTCTTAGGAGTAAATCGGATGGAGTATTACTCAGAAGTAAATAGGAATCAATTACTGATACATGCAATAACATGTATGAATCTCAAAAAAATTATGCTGAGTGAAAGAAGTCAGAACATACTACATGATTTAATTTATATGAAACTGTACAAAAGGCAAACTTATCCATAGTGGAAGAGCAGATAAGTGGTTGCCTGGAGTGGGAGGTAAGACGGGCAGGGGAAAGGGACTGACTGCAAAGGGGCACAAGGGAATTTTCTAAGGCGGGAGAAATGTTTTCCATCTTAACTGTGGCAATGATTAGACAGGTGTATATTTGTTAAAACTCACTGAACTGTATACTCAAATGGGATATATTTGATTGTATGTAAATTATACCTCTATAAAATTAGTTTAAAAAAGTAAATCTGACCGTGTCATATTCTTACCTAAACTTTCTGATGGCTCCAAGGAGCCTTAAGGATAAATGCAAACTCCTGAGCC
Source organism: Physeter macrocephalus (assembly GCF_002837175.3). NCBI lineage: Eukaryota > Metazoa > Chordata > Mammalia > Artiodactyla > Physeteridae > Physeter > Physeter macrocephalus. The sequence goes on from NW_021147072.1 coordinate 12,238, forward strand.
AAGAACCCAACACTCTCCATGGTCCTGTCATGGCCTACCTCCAGGGTTTATCCCTCACCAACACTTCAGACACAACCTGTACTCCATCAAATGCCTTTTCTGATGGCTCTCCCCTGGCAAACTCATAATTATCCTTCAAGTAGCTGACTAAGCTTCACATTCCCCAGGGAGCCTTCACTGAATGTCCATCTCTGTTCATCCCGAGGAGGACTACAGCACTTCCTTCCCCATGTCCCTATTGCACCTTGTACTTCCCTTGGTTGCAAACTTCTTCCAGTATCATAATTATTATTTGCATGTCTCCATGCCTCATACCTAAGGCACTAAAAGACGAAATCTAACTCTACTGCAGAGGAGGCATCGTAGGATCAGGGACTCTGCTTTATTTACGCCTGTATCTCCAGTGTCTAGAATGACGCAGGTACTCAGTAAAGTGTCACTGAATGATCAAATGAAGGGTGGACTCAACTTGTGCAAACGAAACTGGCCTGTGCTCCTCACCCCCAGGGTCCCCACTGACCTGGGGCCTGCTCGGTGTGGGCTGGGCAGACGAGCACCCCTCCCTGCCACACTTCTCAGGAGCATCCGCTTTTCCTCACAGGGATTTGCTTGCGTGTCATATTTAAATAAGGACTTCAGCAGCAGAAATGGCAGTGGGTGCGGTGCCCCCACAGTTCTGCTGTTAGCAGAATACTTCCTCTACAGCCCCCATTCCCTCCCCTCCAGCCACCGCCCCCCCACCCCCAACCTTCCCAGAGCCCACTCACCAGGCATTCCAGGAGACGAGCAGGGCGGGCAATGACAATCATCAGCTTTTTCACCAGCTGCATCACAAAAGCCACTTCTGAACTCTCTGAGCGCTCATGAGCCTGTAGAGAAGACAAAGGATGCTTAAGCAAGCCACCGGCCCAACATGGCTGAGTGAAGCAGGACTGGGCTGGGCAGAGCCTACTCTGGGGAGAAGCACTTTGTAGTACAGAGAGTGCTGCAAAGTAAAGACCTTAGAGAGGGCCAGTGGGCCGTGAGGGGGAACAGGCTGCTCACCAGGAACCACATGAGCTGAGGAACACTACATGACGCTGAAGAATGTCACAAAGACACGCAGCTTTACCTGCTGCTCCATCTAGCAGGCTTCACTTACCCTCCAGACCCCAGCTCAAGAGGTAACTCCCAATGGAGCCTTCACTGATGCTCACTTTCCACCACAGACAGACTGTAAGGAATAGAAAGACCTCAAAGCAGGCGAGTGATGTGACCAGAAGGGATTTTAGAGAGATCACTTTGGCTGCAGTGTGGATGGTGCACTAAGGAGGGCAAGCCTAAAAGCAGGGAAACCCACCAGCAGGCTACTGCAATAGTGCAGATGAAAAAGGCATAAGTCAAGGCAGTAAGAATGGAGGGAAATGGACAGACTGGGCCATCTCAGAGCAGTCCTGAGGGGTGGAAGAGGCAGGAACAGATGGTTAAGTACAACGACAATTTTAAGGAAATTTCATTGAACCCATAAATGAAATAGACAGTATAAAAAAATACACAGTTTAGGTGAGGATAGGTAGAGAACATATTCCCTTTGGTTTTAAAGAGAAAGCAGGTAGGTGGAAAAGTTCTGCTTTGGACTTGGAAAGTTTGAGGTACCTATACTAGATACTTTCTTAGGTATTTGCTCAGCCCCGGAGACTCTCTCTTCTTGGAAACTGCTCTGACTTCTGGAGCCACATTTGTATTGTGTGGCTGCACTTTCCCTCTCACCCCCGATAGCTGACCAGAGTGGACTACTTTCCTAGGAACTTACTTTTTTTAAAAAAAATTTTTGGCCGTACCATGCAGCATGCAAGATCTTAGTTCCCTGACCAGGGATTGAACCCATGCCCCCTGCATTGGGAGCACAGAGTCTTAACCACTGGACTACCAGGGAAGTCCCTCCCACCCCCGCTTTTTCGTTTACATTGGTTTTCTACTACTTGCAACGAAGAATTCTAACCGATGTGGGAAGTACAGTGGAGGAGTCCAATCAGCAGCTGGGGCCACTGATCCGGAGCTCAGAAGAACAGTGGGGAGCAAGGGCCCTTAGCAGATGGATGACAGCTGAAGACACAGGAGCTGACACGGCTGATCAGAGAGTGAAGAAAGGAGAATGAGGAGCACGGATGCTCAGGAAGGTGCCCCTTGAAACACCAGCATTTAAGAAAACTTGTGAAGGGGCAGCAAGACCACAAGACTGGAGAGAACAGTGTCATGAAAACTGGGTGGGGAGAAAAGATCAAAGAGAGGTATTCACTGTGGAAACCTCTGTAGACAGGTGAAGGAAGGTGAGGACTGAAAGAGGTCACAGCATTTGGCAACTGTCCAGTTAGTTCTTTGGTGACTTTTGCCTGAAATGTTTCAGTGGAATAATGGGAAGGGAAAGTAGAAGGCAAGACACGGAATAGTGAACAGGTTGTAAGGAAAGAAATACAGCAAATGAAGACCATTAAAAAAAAAACTGGTTATGCAATGAAAAGAGAGCCTGGGCACTTGATGAAATCTTGTTCATTCTTTTAACACGCAGCTCAAATATCAACTTTGTGAAGCCTCATCTAAGTCCCCTCCCCCCCCGCCCCCCCCACACACGAAGAACAAGAAGTAACGGCACCTTTTTCTATGTTTTCCTAGCTGTTTGCTCACAGCACATGGTACTAGCACGTTGTTTTATAATTAATTGTCTGTCTCTACAGGTACACTGTAGGGCCTTGTAAGTAGACAGGCTGTGTCGCCTAGCACAGGTACCTCTTATATAGCAGATGTCAATGCTTATTGACTAAGTATTTGAAAGTGTACGATCTTAGGCTCTGGAATAAGTAAGCTGGGTTTGGGTGCTAGCTCTGCTACTCAAGAAATGAGTTATCTTGGGCTAACTTGGCCCTTTTAAAGTTTGGTTTCCTCATCTCCATATTTAGAGAATAATAATAATACCTTCCTTACAGTGTTGTTGTGAAGATTAAATTAGACAATGTAGTGCCTAGCAAATTCATCTACCAGGGTATCCCTGCAGATATCCTTCACTCTAGTCATGCCAAACTACTTTACCTGCAATTCCTGAAATGAACCAAGTTCCTCCACACCTCTGAAAGGTTGTTTATACTGCTTTCTAGGTCCAGTGAACTCCTACCTACTCATCAAGACTCAGCTTTTCCTGAACTCTCTATGCAGAGTCAGCACATCCTCCTCTGTGCTCAGAACTGATCTGTTTAGTGCTCATCAATCACACTTACTATAATAAACAAAAGTGAGATAATTCATATAGAGCACTCAGTATGGTGTCTGGCATACAGTATACTTCGATAAATGATAGCTATTATTTTTACTGTAATACATATTGATGGGTCTGTAAACCCCAGTCAACAGCAAACTCCTTGAGCCAGAACCGGCACAGAACTTCTTCTCTGCATTCCCAGGGCCTAGCAAATGAGAGAACATATGAATGCCTGGCTCCATGTTCAGTGCTCTTCCCACTGCCAGAGGCAATGCATCTGGGAAATGCCTGAAGGTTTTGGGCAAACCTCTGACTTGAGCATTTCAGAAGATCCATCTTAGATGTACAAGCAACCTTGGAAGTCACTCTAGTTGATTTATCTGATGCCTCAATCCCTGATTCCTACGTATTGTTGGAGAACTGTTAGGAAGTTATTCTTGAGCAGAAGCAAACAGCCGCCAGTGATGTTTCATGGGACTTCAGCTTTTTAAACTCATATTTCTGCAATGTTTAAATTTAAGTATTACTTTTGAAATCAGAAAAAGACATTTTTGTAGAAGGAAGAACTTTTTCATCTATTAAATCAAAACCTTTCTCACCGTAACTCTTGTCCACTGGGCTAGTATGCCTTTTAGGGGACAGAGAAGCTGCCACATATTACATATGATAAAACTCCCAATATTTGACAGCAATAATCGTGATCATCTTTAGTCATCCTTTCTCTAGATTCAACTGTTTCCTAAATTTAAAAAACAAACAAACAACTTCCTGCTCCCAATTTCTGGACTAACACACCGGAGTCATTTGAGTCCATTAGCCTGGGCTCTCAGCTCAGTTGGTCCTACAAAAGCATGAAGGCACATGTCTGGAGGTAACAGGGGTCTGGACTGGGAAATATTCTAGTGACATGAAGAGCCCCGAGGAGACAGCACATCTCCTCTCCCTTAAGCTGTACTAATGGTGTGATATGGGCAACTGTAGTCTGAGTGGGAAGGCGTCCGATCACCCTATCGGAGATGCAGAGAGGAAAGCGAAGAGCAGAGCACGAAGCAGCGAGAAGAACTCAATGGTCTCTGGATTACTTTGCCCAGAGACTTTTTACACTGGGGAGGATCAGGTCTCTAAACACATCAGTCCCCACTGGAGAACTTCTGCTACGCAAACAGAATATCAGCAAACGGATAAACCCGTAGTGCAGTCCTCGGGTCTGTTTTCCCTCGACTGAGGAGAAGCAGTCTCAAGGTTCTGCTTACACCAGTATGTCTACCAAAAGAGAGCCCACTACAGCCACTGGGGCCTCTTTTTGGCTCTGGGTTACTATCTCCTAGGCAAATATTTATGAACACTACCAATGTTGGAGCCTCGGGAAGAGTAATTGGTATTAGAAAAGGAAAGGAATCACAGCACTAAGTTCTGACAACGAACAGGCTTCTCTGAGAAATGCAGGGGACTGGGGAGGAACCAAAGCCCAGCAGCAGCAGCACATGTGGGGCGGGTCCCGCATACCAGCAGGGAGGTGGCAATCAGGCTGGGAACCATGACTGCCTTAATCTTAGCTTGGGACTAAAAACCACTACTATATGGATTCACCAGAGTTCCAGAACAAGGACACTCACATCTTGCAGAAGCTTCTCTAAATTCTCTTGAAGTTCATAGAAGTAGTGTGAGGTAATGAGGCCACTCCGAGATTTATCCAGGCAGTCTCGGGCCATCTCAATCACCTGATGATGAATAAAGCTCAAGGTTCCGTCTGCCAAGGGCAACACGTTGTCTGGAGTGTTGGAGGAAATGAACTCTGCTAGATGCTCTTCCATTTGTGCAGTGGCCTGCAAATCAAGGCAGGACAAGTGACTCTTCCCTTCTGATCCAGCTCGGCTGGAGCTAAGCCTGAAGGCCCTGGTCAGAGCCTAAGGATGGGCTCTGTGATCCTGATTTCCTGATGTTGCATTTGGGGAACCTGATGACTGGAGACGTGAAAGGTTACCTTCAAGTCAAGTCAAAACATTACAATCAAGGCCCTCTCTCACCTGGCCTTGTCCACCTCCCCACTCCTTGAAGGGCACATTCTCTTGCTCTAAGGACACTGAGGTTCTGTTTTTCCTTTATCATGCTATCTCACGCCTCTGTCCATTTATGCTGTTCCCTGTGTGTAGCTTTTTCACCTGCCAAGCCTGCCTGGCAAACTCCTACTACTCCTTCTAATCTCAGTTCAAGCATCATCTTTCCTCTGGGAAGTCTTTGATTCCTCCAGGAAAACTAGGGTTTCCTTTCCTCTGTGCTTCCACTGGACCTCCCAACTGTATAAATTTGGTGTGTGGACACTCCTGGTTTCTAAATCTTTCTCCAGACTGGGAACTTCTTCAAGTCAGTGGGAGTTTGATTTATCTCAGGATCCTCTTACTTGAACTTAGGACCCAACTGAGCTAAGCAGATGTTCAGAGAGTGTTTATTGAAGGTGTGAACCTGCCTGCTCATGGACCTGGATCCCCAGCAGAGCAGCATGAGGTCTGGCTCAGAAGCCTCTTGGGGACCTAACTGCACAAGAATGTCAAAACAGCAAATATACATCAGCTAACAAGTTCCTAACTGCCTATCTAGGGCTTGGCTTTCTTTCCTTTGCCACCAGGTGGTGATTTCTGATTTTCAGTGTGTGTTTAAGTGGGTGTTTGTATATGTATATATGTGTGTGTATATACACACACCCACACACACACATATATTTATGGCGTAGTGGTGTGGTAGGGAGAGAGGGAGGGGAGGGGAGGTGAAAGAGGAGAGGGAGTGGAAGGAATCTTAACATGCTTTTTCTAACATGAGTTCATCTTACATACAAACGTGCAATGCTAGAATAAAAATACAACACCTAATATACAAGGAGGAGGAGGAAACACGTGAGATGCATTTCTAAACACTATACACATCCAAACTTTTTTATGAAGAAGCAAGGCACAACAGAATGATTTCCTAGCTGTTCATTCTGCCCCTCTTCCTTGCTCTTACTCTCCAGTGCCCATTTGAAGCCTAGAAAGTGCAGACAACAGGGCAGCAAAGAAATAACAGCTAACACTTACTGAGTGCTTACTATGTCCTGGGCACAGTTAGAAAAGCTTAATGTTCACTAATCTTCACAAATTCCCTATGAGATAGATACTCTTATTATCTCAGATTACAGATGAGAAAAATGAAGCTTAGAGAAGTTAAATAATCTTCCCAGGGTCATGAGGCTAATAAATGGTAGAAGCAAACTTGAACCCAGTCGGCCTGGTTCCAGAGTCTGAGCTCCTCCTCACTGCTCTGCTTCACTGTGAATGTCAAGAGGGACAGCACAAGGGCTTCGCATTTTTCCCTAAGCCACCCGTGTGTGCCCAGGAGACTACTCGAGGCTCGAAAAAAGACACTCTCGGAGGAGCAGGGAACCACACATCGCAGACCCTAGATACAGATGAATAGGTAGAGCCGGGGGTCTGGATGGAGGATGAAGAAAGAGGCTTGAAGACCCCATTCTCGCTGTTGTCATGGAGAGGGAGCCTCCATCAGGCCCTGATTCTCTCTCGGACAGAATTGGCTGTGTTCTGCAGGAACAGGGCCTATCATCAGAAAGCCAGGTCAGAGTGTTTAGGCATGTGGTGTTCAAAAGAAATGCAAATGGGAAACAAGGTCCTCGTTCCACATACAAGGAGGTTTACAGTCAAACTGCAGTTGTGAAGACCATTTCTCAACCATCTCAGGACAGTAACCTACCTTCCTCCCTCAGCATTTCCCTGCTTGAAAACACAAGTCCAAATCTGAATAGCAACTCTGAGCTGTCTCCCACCTTACTGCTCTCTCTGGCCAACTTCTTGCCAGAGGAAATTTCCAGCGTAGCTCTGTTTGTGCTTGGTAATGGGAGTGCTGCTTTAGAAATCTGCATTAAATGAAGGTGCTCTCAGAGGGCCAATCTCCTTCTGGGGGACCCCGACTCATGGATCCTGATGTGCACGGTTAGAAACAAGGTCTCTGCTCTTTCCTTCCCACTAATATACAATGGGATATGTTTTCGACATTTCCCTCTGGATACCCCTTTCTCTGGGGAGTGGAGAAATAGAGGCTCTGCAAGTACGATTCCCAAACTCAAAGTCCTCTGCTGCCTTCCTCTTCTCCAGCAGTCTGAAAGCCCTCATGCTTGTGTCCTCCTCCTCCTGGTGCCTCCCTGCTCTCCTTCCGGATTGCCTCTGGCAACTCCCCCACCCTCAGTCTTCCCACTGGGCTGGCTGGAGGTGGCACCCTCAGAGGCGTTACCAGTCTCCTTTAAACTGGATCCTTACCTTGGGGAATCTTTCCTTGTACACATGATTCATCATTATTATTTCACTGTCAAAGGAAACTGGTGATCGTCCAGGACTAAATAAGAAGGAAACAACTGTGTTACTTCAGTGCCAGGGAACCTTCAAGGAGAAAGATGCCCATCCCCAGAGCCCGTGCCCACCCACTGTCTGCAGCACCCACACACTCCCACCTTAAGGAGTGCTGAGTTCCAGAGCCTTTCTTATTCCTGGAGCTGCCAGCACTGTTCAGCTCAAAATTGTGCCATCTGGAGCTAGACTACCTTCCTGTAAGAGGCCTGGCCTTCACAAAGACTTCTGCCAGGGCCTGAAAAGGCCTAGACAGGAGGAGACCACTCTTGAGGCCACTGGTGGTTCTTCTAGGATCACCTCCTCCAGAACAGGACTCTCTGGGTCTTCTTTGCTTTGGCCAGTGGGGTTGGGCATACCCCAGCATGTTCTAGGAATCAAATCAAATCAAACCACCACCAAAACAACCAAAGGAAGACAGTGCATACCTGTATCTTTTCTAAACAAGCTGCATCCCATGGGGCCAACTTAGCTCTCACCTGGGGGATGAATGAGGCCAGTCCAGCCAGCCCATAGTGAATTATAAACCTGGGTCATCTAAATCTTCCCCTTTGGCCCATGTGTGATTACATCCTCTTAAAGGATTTCACAGTTTGAGCCACACAACTGAATGGCTATTTGGGTCCTGCCCAGTTTGGTGCCCGACATGTGATCCCAGCTGAGCTATGTTCAGAACCGTTCTTTTCTGCCTTTCCTCCCTACAGTAGGCCATGGTCTGCCTGCTACATTAATGCACATTACCCAGCTTTTTAAGAGTAATCCTCAGGGGTTTCCCAGAGGTACTGTAGTCCTCTCAGCCTCAAATGGCCTAAAAGGTGCCCCTGTCTCTGTGTGGAGTGTGAAGAGCACCAAGATTCAGACATTCCTCTGTATGAGACAAAGAAACACACGGGGCTCCACACTTCACACTCCCTCAGTTGTATGTCTGACCCTTTGCACTGCAGTCCCAGTCATTATTCTCACCAATCTGAACTTGAACCAGTCTTTGTGGTCTGGCTCAGCTCACTGGCACTTGCAGTGCCAACATGACCTGAGGGGATTCTTCCTGGAAGGCACTGCTCCTCTGGGCCCCCAACCTGAACATGTTAACCAACTTCTTATTTCCCAGGGACCCTGGAAATCTGAGCTTGATCATTTAAAGCCATGATCATTTTATTCTCCACCCTCTCCCTTAACCTGGAATTCTGGCACAGATTTACCACCTAATGCCAAAGAGAAGAGCTGATTTAATCTATGGAATACACAGATAAATCAGCTGTTAAGGTTTTTTTGGTTTGATGAGCCCAGGTGATTCAGGGAAATGAGATAGATTTAGATGGGCATTTAGTTCTGCTTCTGCAATGGGCTTCTTCCCCGAGTCAGCCACAAGTGTCCTCAGAAGCAACTTTTTTAGTTGGCCTAGTTTATATATGCTGGGCCTCTGGGTTCTGCAGCCAGGTAACCATCAGAATGGATGATACTATTACTCTCCTTTTACTGAATGGAGTCCAAAGTACATTTCTACTGCCAACTACTTTCAAAGGGAAAAAGAGGGACCCCTTGACAGCATCTTCAGGCACCTCTTGTGATGGTGAGTTGAGCTGTACCCAATACCAAAGGGCTTGAGCTTCACTGCACTTGACTCATTTGAGCTGTGCCCATGTGCTAGGCCAGGGGTTGGCAAACTACGGCCCGCAGACCAAATCTGGCCCGCCGGCTGCTTTTATAAATAAAGTTTACATAATGTCTGTGGATGATTCTGCACAATAGCAGAGTAAGTAGCTGCCAGAGATGATATGGCCTACAAAGTGTGAATTATTTACTACCTTGCCCTTTATGGAATAAGTTTGTTGACTCCTAGGCTGTGCAAACAAGCTGAATTCCATGGGTACCAGGGCAGTGGGCGGAGAGCACCCTCACCTGAGGCTGCGGGAGCGGGGCCGCAGGGCCGGGGACTGCCGTCCTTCTTCATCGGGTACACTCTCTGTGCTGAAATGCTTTGTCAGAAAGTGCAGCTCATCGGCTGTAGGCTGGAAGGGCAACTGGTGCAGCTTTTCCTGCGAGGAGCATGATGACTAGAGGGGACAACATTTTAAAAAAGCATTAAAGACATGTCTAAGGCAGTCTAGAAGTGGAGAAGGACTGAAAATGGTCACTGGCTCCCCAGTCAACGTAAACCTGAAGTCAGCCCACAGCCAGCATGCTTCCCCTTGCTCCCCTGAGCCTCCACTGTGCATGATCCTGTTCATCTCTATCCTTCAGAGCTCTCAGTTCTCATGAAGCCAAGATACTATTGTCCGTCATGAGCCTTGCAGGGGGCCAGACCCAGACATTTATGAGGTGTGACAGCTCCCCAACTACCTCGGGAGCCTCTTTAGGTGGCAAAAAGCAGATTCTTCCACGTGGACCCTTTGCCCTCAGTGAAGCTTTCGGCTAATTAGAATGGCAAGTAAATAATAAATCATGCTTCCTGGCTTATTAGGAAATGTTTCAGGTATGCCCAGCCTACAAATGACTTCCCCATAAGTTTTCCCTTCTACAACACCTTGGGAGAGCCCCAGGATGGCTCAGCAATGTTTCCTTTAGGCTGTTAGCCAGAGGGCAACTGGCTTTGCTGCAGCTGTGAAGGCTTTGCCCAGGCTCTAGGGACACCAATGGGCAAGAAAATCCAGCAGGGAAGAAAATTATTTTTAGATCTAGAACCCAAAGATAAGACTTGACCTGAAAACAATTAAGAATTCTAAACATGGCCCAACGATTGAGATTCCAGAATCACAAGAGACCATTTGAGGGAGTGAGTTGTGCTATTACAGGCATCCCACCAATGCAGCCATTGCCGTGGCAGCCCTGGTCGGCACCTGGATCAGTGAACTCCCGCCCTTACGTGACAAGACTGGCTACAGCAGTAGCAAATCTAACACTATTGGCTCAATTTCTGTTCACCAACTGATGAAGGATCTGGGGTTAAATGTCTAAATTCATTTACACTCAAAGCTGCAGTACCACACCAAGAAAACTCTGTTGCCACACATAAGCCTTAATACCAAGTGAGAAATCAAATTTTTTTTGACTTACAGTGCACACTTCTCTCATGGAATCCTGTAATACATAAAGTTGTAAACAGCTAGTGGGAGGTTTTCATGAGGCTCTGTCTTGGTCATATTTTTATAAATGATTTGGATAGAAGTTGCAAAAAGTATTCTTACCCAACTGCAACTAACATGAAGCAAAATTGGTATTTTAAGGTATTCCAATAAAATAAGCTGGAGCAATGGGTTGAGTCTATTAAAGCTTATTGAACAGGAATATATATATAATAAATACATGACTCTTACTTTGGGTCTCAAAAATCACCTGTTTGAGTAAAGGATTATGGGGAAGGGATATTTACTAGGGAAAGATCTGAAACTAAACAGCTGCCAAAAGACCAGTGAGATCTTTGGATTAATTTAAGAGTAAAATCTAGGACTTTCCTGGTGGTCCAGTGGTTAAGACCCCATGCTTTCACTGCAGGGGGCACGGGTTCGATCCCTGGTTGGGGAACTAAGATCCCACATGCAGCACAGAGCGGCCAAAAAAATAATAATAAAAAAATTTTAAAAAAGAGTAATATCTAGGTCAAGGGAGGAAATGATAACTTCTTTTACCTGCTTGGGATTTATGAATACAAACTGAGCTGAGAAGACCTGAAGAATGGTGGAAGACATGGAGAAACGGGTCATCCAGTCTGTGGCCTACAAAGCCTAAAATATGTGCCCTTTACAGAACGTGTTTGCCAACTTGTCATCCTGGCTTCAATTAAATGTTGCTCAATGAGGAAGACTCATTTTAGGGTCAATTGTGCATAGTGGCAGTTAGGACATTTGTTGTGTTTTAGGCTAAAATCTTCTCTAAAAGAGACATAACTAGAAGTTTTAGAGACAGGCCCAATATATTTTTTTTTGCTGATATACAATTAAACTTGAATATCAAATCACATTCATCCTTCCCTTCTTTTTTGAAAGGCAAAGGTGAAAAAGTTGGAGGAGGGTCTACCAGGCCTTTGTGACATGGCGGGTGGGTGTTATCTGCTCTTGGTTGCAGTTCTACAAATAAAATAGGGGAGCAAGGGAACCGTGCTTAGGAGTCCCTGTGCCTGGCCTCGTGGGCAAAGCGAAAGTCCATCCTCAAGCCCTCTCCTGACTCCACTAAGAATAACTGACGCTCAGAAACATGCTGGTTAATTCCTTCCAAAGGCAATGGATCTGACTATGGCTGTTAAGGGCCACCAGACCTCTGTCCCTCTCAGCCTCATCCCAAGCAACCTCTTTGAGTTGGGCTTTGGAAAAAAAGTTGAGAACCACTTTGCAACACTGTAGGGACAGCGAGCAATACCTGTAGGGAAGTATTTCCTCAGGGTGAAGGAGGTACGGCCACAGATTTGGCTACTTACTGAGACAGTAGAGCTAGGAGTGTTGGTTCCATAGCCAGAAGAAGGCAAAGAGGCCAAAGACCAGCGCCGTCCATCAGTCCTATGTAAGAAAAGAATGTTAGGCAGTTTCTACCGAACCCCACCCTGAGCCCAGGACCTGCCTGTCTTTCCATCAGGTTTTTTGGGGCAGTTGATTCATTGGTAGGCTCTTTCTTGTCTCACGACAGTACTGCTCAGTCCAGCACATGCTTTCATATTTCTTTCCTACATGGGGCCTATTGTTGTGTGTTTTCCACCGCAAAGACAGACATCTCTGACTATAAAAGAGTCCATAACTTTAAATAAGAATATCTGTTATGCAATACTATGGTTTTGGAATAAAAATCTTTATACTCTCAACTTATTCACTTTTAGCAATGACAGAGGACTGCAGCTAAAGGCATCATCACAAGGGGAGAACTGCCACTGAAATGCAAGTTCCTTTTTTGAAGGCTCCATGTGAAGGGTCTTTTGGTGTTCCCCAGGCCACTGGGTTGATAACCAGGAAGAAGCGAAACTATCACCTGGGTCTGACTATGAATCAATAGATTGCAAATAGTCAAAGGCTACCCAGGACCCATTAGGACTCATAAATCCAATCTTTGAGAATGTTTGCCAAAGAGTGACAGCAACCTTATGAAAGAAGAGTGAAGTGGCATAGCCTTGGCCATATATGAGACTTTGGGGCAGGCTTCCAGCTGCTCTTTAGAG
>NW_021147073.1:0-2494 GCF_002837175.3 Physeter macrocephalus
GATAAACTGGAACTTTTACTACTGTTAAATGACAAAGACTACCCAAAGAGATCTACAGGCTGACTGAAGTCCCTAACAAAATCCCAATGGCAGTTTTTATAGAGAAAGAAAACCCATCCAGAAGTTCATACAGAATCTCTAGGGACTCTGAACAGCCAAAATTCTTGAAGAACAAAGTTGGAGGAATCACATTTCTTGATTTCAAAACTTACTGCAAAGCTACAATAATCAAGACAGTATGGTACTAGCACACAGAAAGATATATAGACCAATGCAAGAGAACAGGAAGTCCAGAAATAAGCCCTTAAATATACAGTCAAATGATTTTTGATGAGGGTGCCAATACCACTCAATGGGGAAAGGACATTTTTTTCTTTCTTTCTTTCTTTTTCTTTTTTTTTTTTAATATTTATTTGGCTGTGCTCTTAGTTGCAACAGGCGGGATCTTCACTGCAGCATGTGGGATCTTTAGTTGCAGCATGCGAGATCTTGAGTTGTGGCATGTGGGATCTAGTTCCCTGACCAGGGATTGAACCCGGGGCCCCTGCATTGACAGCATGGAGTCTTAGCCACTGGACCACCAGGAAAGTCTCGACAATCTTTTCAATAAATGGTGTTGGGAAAACAAAACAGCCACATATGCAAAAGAGTGAAGTTAGACCATTACTTCACATTATATACAAAAATCAACAAAATGGATCAAAGACCTAAACTTACGAGTTAAAACTATAAAACTCTTAGAAGAAAACATGGGCGGGGGGAACTTCACGACCTTGGATTTGATAATGATTTCTTGAATATCACAACAACAGCACAAGCAAGAAAACAAAAAAATGGATAAACTGGACTTCATCAAAATTTAAAACTTCTGTGCATCAAAGACACTATCAAGAGAATGAAAAGACAACCCACAGAATGGGAGAAAATATCTGCAATCCCACGTCTGATAAGGGATTAATATCCCGAATACAAAGAGAACTCCTACAACTTAACAACAACAAAAATAAATGACCCAATTAAAAACTGATCAAATGACTTCACTAGACATTTCTCCAAAGAACATATACAAATGCCAATAAGCAAATGAAAAGATGCCCAACATCGTCATTAGTGAAATGCAAATCAAAGCCCCAATAAGCTACCACTTCACACCCACTAGAATGGCTATTATCAAAAAAGCAGAAACAAAAGTTGGTGAGGATGCAGAGAAATTGGAACCCTGTGCACTGCTGGTAGGACTGTAAAATGGTGAAGTCACTGTGAAAGACAATATGGTGGTTCCTCAAAAAATTAAACAGAGAATGTCCATATGATCCAGCAATTCTACTCCTAGGTATTCCACTCCTACCCCAAAGAACTGAAAGCAGGGATTCAAACAGATATTTATACACTAGTGTGCATTATTCACAATAGCCAAAAAGTGAATACAACCCATATCCATCAACAGATGAATGCATAGATAAAATGTGGTATATACACACAATGGAACGTTATTGTCATAAAAAGGAATGCAATTCTGATACATGCTGTAACATGGATGAACCCTGAAAACATTATGCTAAGTAAACAAGCCAGGTACCAAAGGAAAAGAAGTATATGACTCGACTTATATGAAATATCTAGAATAGGCAAGTTCACAGAGATAGAAGTGGATTAGAGGCTGCAAGGGGGTGGGGGTGGGGAGAATGGGGTGCTACTATATAATGGGTACAGAGCTTCTATTTGAGATGATGAAAAAAGTTCTTGAAATAGACAGTGTTAATGGTTACACAACATTATGAATGTACTTAATGCCACTGTGTTATACATTTAAAAACAGTTCACGTGGCAACTTTTATGTTATATATATTTTACTACAATTAAAAAAAAAACAATTCATTTACCAGTATGGAGTTTCCTCTAAAAAAATAAAAACAGTAAAAAACTAAAAACAGAACTACCATACGACCCAGCAATCCCACTACTGGGCATATACCCTGAGAAAAACATAATTCAAAAAGAGTCATGGGCTTCCCTGGTGGTGCAGTGGTTGCGCGTCCGCCTGCCGATGCAGGGGAACCGGGTTCGCGCCCCGGTCTGGGAGGATCCCCTATGCCGCCGAGCGGCTGGGCCCGTGGGCCGTGGCCGCTGGGCCTGCGCGTCCGGAGCCTGTGCTCCGCGACGGGAGAGGCCACAGCAGAGGGAGGCCCGCATACCACAAAAAAAAAAAAAAAAAAAAAAAAAAGAGTCATGTACCACAATTTTCATTCCAGCTCTATTATTTACAATAGCCAGGACTTGGAAGCAACGTAAGTGTCCACTGACACATTAATGGATAAAGAAGATGTGGCACATATATACAATGGAATATTACTCAGCCATAAAAAGAAACGAAATTGAGTTATTTGTAGTGAGGTGGATGGACCTAGAGTCTGTCATACAGAGTGAAGTAAATCAGAAAGAGAAAAACAAATACCGTATGCTAACACATATATATGGAATCTTAAAAAAAAAA